>NC_091947.1:3252500-3365000 GCF_041260155.1 Ptychodera flava | reverse complement strand
GAGAATATACGATCATTGAGGCGAAAAATATCTTTATTGGCTGTTGTCAAACACAAGCGAACTTTCGAACATATATGAAAGAATGTTATCGAGGTGTTTCTTATCGCACAGCCTACTTTTATTGTGTTGAGGGTGCTAGTTATTTTGGTTGTCCGTGGCTTGGAGACGAGCAATAGACCTTGACACTAGAGGGCCTCCTTCTACCGTCTATGAGCAGACGTATGTCAGTGTCGCCATGATGACTCAGGGGCGGACCGTGATTGGTGGGGCAAGGAAGATCTTAAACATGGAGAAAATTTGCTTTAGTTTTGAGCAATTGCGCGAAGTTTAAGTGTTGTGAGAGCCTTATGACTTTTTTGAAGGAAACTTCCAAGAAAACTTCCAAGAAAACTTCAAACACCAAACATCAATCCATAGTTCTAAATTTGTTTAGGAATTACGAGGTTCTTTCAGTACAAATTTCAAAAAATTGATATGATCAACACTTTCTTAACCCTTGCACATCCTTATTAATAATATTCTTTCATCGTAGCTTCCCATGCTTTCACAACACTGGTACCATCGCTGTATCGCTCTATTGACATCGAAATATGGCCCAGTCAAGACATCTTCCAGAATGTCACCAAATAACGCCATTATATGTAATAAAAAGTTCGCCCCAGATTTTTCGGCCCGCCGTTCTCGAATACTTTATCGCAGAAGGATGCGGGTTTTAGCCCCCGCGTCCTCTGTACGGTCAAGAATACGGTGGTGTACAAATAAGACGCTAAAATTTCATATTTTTCACGAAATATGTTATTTTTTCCGTAGTCCTGCGAGATCTCGCAATTCCACGCAATGCTTTCAATCGAGTCGCCTGTGCCGCCAGCCAAATTCTATCGACGGGACCAAGTATCCGACAAAATGGTATTTTCCGGGACAGAAGTTTACATACTTTCTTTCGAGAGTCGTAGGAGTGACTTGTAACATTTTCTATTGCCGGGGTGACATTAAGCATTGCATGCCCATCGTCACCCTGAGACTTAGGATACTCAGCAATACAGTCTCTTTTAACATTATGAAGTTCACAAGGTTAATTTTCAATATCGATGAGAGGGTCAAAAATATCTCCATGGTAATTTAGCAATATTTACAACGAAAACATCGCGAGATTTCTAAAAATTAACAGTATTCGCGAATAGGGGTCATTTTTGCAATTTGCGTAGTTATTACGTATTTTGTGAACGCTTGTCAAGGAAGTGTTTAAGGGTAAACTCCTGAAAGGGTTTCATTTCATGCTCTCCATTGCTACAAAATACATTTTGACATTGCAAATAGATACCAACTTTATAATGCTGCTCGTAGAATTCTGAGATGAAAAAGTTGACACGACAAGAATACTCTCCATGAGTTGAGAAGATTACCGTACCGTATATTAGTTTGCAGCAATCTGTACAATCTGACTCGCTATGTATATAACAAAAATAATTTAAATGTCTCAGCATGGAGAAGCCTGCACTATAACGTACGACAAATTCATCTAAGTTCCTAGCGCAAGCGGTATAGTCGCTTGAGAACTGGCATAGTGTCGTGAGTCTAGCAAGCTATCTGATTGGTCCAATTTGAATTTCACTCACGTATTAACCCGCCAAAGTGTGATACTTAAGTTTATGCCATACAAACTGTACGAATCAATTCAAAGGAGAAAGATGCGAAATATCGCCGAATTTTGATTTCCATCGAATTACGGGATAGGTGTGGTAAGTACAAGATATATTGCCGCCACAAACCCAATATTTCAATTGTCTGGCATTTACTTGATGTGTTTTTCTTGACTTGAAAATACAGATGTTGGAATCCCAGTTGCTCCTCTTGTCTGGTAATATAGAGGGAGTGACATAAGCCTAACCCTAACCCTAACTTAAGCCTAACCCTAACCATCGGAAATACATATAAACAAACAAAATAAATAAATGAATAAATAAACAAATGAATAAATAAATAAATAAATAAATAAACTGCTCTTTATTGACAAATATAAACAAAACAGATTTTCGCTGTTATTTTATCAAAAATAATTAATAAACAAACACTTACACACAAACAAACACAGACACACATAAACAAGGAGGAAGAGCTCCCTGTGGTTTAATACTTGACTAAATGCACAGTCCATGTATGTGTGCGCGCGCTTCTTTTTGTATTTTCCCGCAAAAAGATGTTTAATGGTTCGTTTAAACCGCAAAAGACCAACATTTTATCCAGTGCACTGCAAAAAGTAACACTTGATTCAGTTAACCATAAACCATGGCAACAATATAAGCAATAGCGAAGGGTCAGTTAAGTACAGACACATTTGACGTTAGTAAACCATCAATTCAAAGCACGCGTGCTGGGAATCGTCCCTGAAATATTAGCAATTTTATCAGCATCTCTGTGTATTAGAAAAATTTGCATTTTTCCTAAAAATTCCGGGGGGGGGGCAGCTTCCCCCCCCCCCCCCCACCCAGGCTACGGCCGGCTATGGTGTCCCAAGCTCTAACCATGGTCCCTCCACAAACGATCTCATCCCTTCAGAATAACCATGGGAATTTGTACGCCTCCATAGAATGTTTGACTACGTGCTAGTAAGGGTAGTACATCAATCAGTTGAGTTTCCTGTGATGATGATGATGATGATGATTAAATATTAAAAAATGAAGAAAAATAAAAATATATTTGGACTCAGTAAATTAGTTATTGTTGTTGTTGTTGTTGTTGATAGTATTTGCAGATATGCACAAAGTATGCGCTGCAAAATTCAAAACAGCCTAATTATACATAAGGGACGGTTCAGAATTTACTTCCAGGGGGGTGGAGGATTTTCAGGGGGGCACCCATTTTTCCCAAGAAAATTTTGGGGGGCCAGACAAAAATACCACAATCTTTTAGGGGGCCAAGGAAAAAAACATCAATTCAATATTTGCCCAGAATTTCTGATCTCTACAAAAGAGAACCATAGACGCTACCTGGGTGACAGATAAACTCAACATGTTTAGTTAAACTCCTTTAGCTGCCAAATTCGGTAATATTCACAGTGGTTTGTTTTATGCATCTACTGCAGTATCTTGTTCTCCTCCCTGAAGCGTCATGAAATGTCCAGTATTAGCATGTCAACACAAACCATACAGTGAACAGTCAGGGTTGTTTTTGTTGAAAAGAGATCTCGGATCAAGTCCAGACTAGAATTCATTTATCAACAATAACAATGGTCATTTATGTTCACACTGGTATGTTACTAAATACAGCATTGGGTGTTCTATGTAGTGATAGAATAACAAACAAATGCTGATACACAGAGATGAACATTGAACAAATGGTAAAATTACAGCAAATGTCTTTTTAAGGTTGGGTTTACCTTGTAGCTTGTAAAGCAGTTGAAAGTTGCATGATAAAGAAGTGTTAATTTATGCAAATGTATGCAAATCACCCGATTTCTTGGCTTCTTTTGCCTCCCAATTTCAAAATTTCCAAAGAATTTAAGTCCACTCCGGCCGGGTCAAATTTTCTGAAATTTCACATTATGTTTTTTTAAATGGTATATAACAAAACGACTATCAATTGGTTTTGTTTGGCAATAAAGCTCTTACATTTTTAATAAGAGGCATTTTGAATAAGAGGCATTTTAATTTTGCTGATCATGATTTTAATCAATTATTAGAGCGTCAGTCTTTAAACTCCTACAATTTTAAAATGAGGATGGATAATGCCAAATAAAATAGTTGTTTTTATCTACATATAGGCCTACTCTCCTTTCAAGTGAAATATTACATTTCAGAAAATACTGTCTAGTTTTTGACTTAAATTAATTTTTATCATTAATACCAAAATTGAGGTGTTTTTGCCCAAATATACACCCACTTCATCCTTTGAGTAAACTACTGCTACCATACTAAACTTTAGAGTTTCTGCTTTTTGAAAATATATGGTATGAGGGGGTTTCCTTGTCATCTTTGATGAGAAATATTGCTTTGAAAAAAACTGTGTTGGCAACATGCAGCTCCACCTTAATTCAAAACAAAACGACTTGCTACTCTGCCACTTCTTAAAGTAACATGGTCACGTTGGTTCTCTGGGATTTTGTCAGTGTCAGTGTCTGTGTCACTATCATATTCAGAACCAACACCATCATCATGCTCTCTCAACGACTCCATTGACAGAGGTTTCCAATTCAGAGTTACTACTATCTGACTCTGACTCATCTGTGACATATACGTATTGTTACAATATCTTTCCCTGACAGTTTTCTTAAATTGAATGAAGGTTGTGCATGTATATGTGCGGTTATAATTTGAACTTTTTCAGCTTTCAATTTTTTTTGTTTTGGTAATTTATGTTTATCAAGGTATTTATCTAATTCTTTTACTTTTAAATTTTGAAGGTTCCCACTCAAGAGCAACTTTAACCAGTCATAGTCCTCGTATTTTTTATCCTCTCTTCTTTTCTGCTCCTTTTTTCTCTGTTTCATTCTCATCAATTTTACTATTTCTAAATTTTTTTAAATGTTCTACATAACTTTTTACAGTGCTTACATCTACTATAAACTTTTTTGAAAATAAATTTATGGCCGTCTCATCTTCAAGTTGCTTTTCAGCGAATAGTTTTTTTAATGTTGAAAATAAAAATATTATGTATTACTGTCAAAAATATATGGTGAAAAATTTACAAAATGGTTGATTTTCCAATAATCCTGTATGTGCATCCAGAAGATCATGTGGCACTGCATCAATGCTATGGTGTCGGATTGTTGAAATATTGTGTACACAAGAAATTTGCTGTAGTCCAAGAAGTGATCTCAGTGTGTATATGAGGCTATAGGAGAAATGTGGATAGGCTTACACATTGTGTATTGATGCTAATACTTTTGTGTCCCATTCATTCTGATATGTATAATCAAAGATTTTTCAGTGGCGGCTGGCAGAAAAGGCAAAAAAACAAATTAACATGTATTGCTTCGTGTCATCTGAAAACAAGCGCATCATGACTATTTTAAAATTAAAGTTTGTTAAAAAAATTTGAAATATGAATGCTCTGTCAATTTTGAAAAATACTGCTGACAAAATGTGAACTTTGACTTACACAGGGTTATCTGCATTTTAATATGAACATTGGATTGTGAATGGAATGAGCAGAATAACATGTGAATTCATGTTTTGGATAAGGTGTTTTGTTCAAGAAATGTTCTAAAATATTCCTCAGCATTGTTGCTTTCAGTGGCAGCTACTTGGTTTTATGACAACCAAATTAGAAAAAAAGAGAAAATTAAAAACAAGTTGGCTTTCACCAATTTTAATTGCTAATGTTTAAAACTTTCACCGTGAGTCTGCAAATATTCAGCATCATCAAATGAAAATGTATGCTGAACTTGTGCATGTACATGTACATCTCACTTTCCAGAAATATCTGGATATCTGCAAATGATCACGGTACCATTAAACTTCAAGATATATATCACTTTGCCAATTATCTGCTCCTCTGATTTTCTGTTCACCATTTCTAACTGACATCTTTGCTTGTCTTTGTGTGCATCATATGTATCAGTGAGACATAACGAAAAAAGTATTCATATTTAGTAATTAACTTTTCTTCAGAAATATAGAACCAGATATGTTTATTGCTACCCTTTCCAAAAGTGTGCCACTTGCAGTCCCTGCAAATCATTCTTTTTATAGTCACGTAACCCTGAAATGATTTGTTATATCATCGATTAGGCTAAATGTCCACTACAGTTCCTGCAACTTGTTAGGACTGGATATGTCTATAGTGTATAAGCATGCATGTATATATTAGGGGGCCATGGAAAAAAAAAACAGGAAAGGTGAGGGGGGCCACTACATTTTTTCTATAATTTACTAGGGGGGCGTGGAAAAAAATCACCCAGAAAATATAAAATCCTCCACCCTCCTCCTGGAAGTAAATTCTGAATCGTCCCTAAGCTTATGCGCTGCAAAGTTCATGTGTTGAAGGTTTCTTGCTCCTTGTCCTTTGGGACGAAGGGATTGTAAATAAGAGAACATTCTACTTTTGATAATTTTATGCTGAACAAGACCAAACTTTCTTGAAGCTTAAATTGCGACCAGTGGCATCGAATACTGAGCCCGGCGAGCAACGCTATCGCGGCACTGAAGCGACAGCTCAGGCGACACTCTTGAGGAGCAAAGGGCGCCACCGGTTTTATTATGCAAATCTGGACCTATTTTGACAACAACCTCCAATGCAGACGATTTCGAGTTTCTTCGGTGACCCATGCCTGCGTGAGTGTATCCCGTGCAAATGGTGTAACAGGGAACATGGAGAGAAGAAGACCGTCGAACAGTTACACATTTTTGGCTTTAATTTTACAAAGTCTAGTCTCACACTCGGCGATAATTGATAGCCATACAGGAACGGTTGAAGGTAGGTTGAAAATGCACTCCAATGCATTTAGATCTCTTCGGCTTGAGAGTCCAGATTTATGAGTTGCCCACCTAGCTGGTACCGTTCAGCTTTTGAAGTTTTTAATCGGGGCCTATCATGTAATGTAACGACCAGATAGACATACTTTCCCTTCAGCCGGTGGTCTCACTCAATCAATGTTCTTACCTACTTTCGTGACTAAGCGTTTCAAATTTGACGCTCATGTGTAACCGATTTTCAACTGTTTCAAAATTTACAGAGTTAATTATTACAGTAATTTTGTGTACACTACATGTACTTTTGGCGTCGAGCAGTGTACGGTTGATTACCTTCCGTCATACCACAGTCGTTTGGAGAGCTATTCAGCGCTGGGACTATTCGCCCCATAGACAGTGTGACAGAAGCGAGAAATACCCCAAGTCTGGAAACAGAATGGCTATAAAAACCACGCCATGTCACATTCCGTGTCCGATTTCACTGTGAAAATTAACAAGTTCATCTATCATGCAACCGTCGATCGCTCCCTATCATTCTAAAATTTCATACCTGATACTTTATCTGATTCAAAAACGCTCGTTTTCTCGGCCGAATTCGACGGACACCTCGCCAAAACCTGGGGGTGAGCAACATTCCGGTCACCTCTTGGGTCCCTCCACTTTACTGACGTTGGCGCCGCCTACCCATGAGGGATGACTGGAATGTTGCTCACGCTTATGTTTTGGCCAGGTTTATCTCGAACTCAGCCGAAAATCACAGGAAATGAGCATGTTGTAAGCAGATGAAGTATCAGGTATGAATTTTCGTGTGATTTTCGGCCGAGTTCAGAAGACACGTCGCCAAAACATAAGGCATGACACAACCTTCCAGTCACCCCTCATGGGTACGCGGCGCTAACGTCAGTAAAGTGGAGGTGCCCAACGTCCACTGTAAGGTGACCGTGTCCGTCGAATTCGGCCGAAAATCACACGAAAAGAGCGTTTGTGAAGCAAATCAAGTACCAGGTATGAATTTTGAGAATGATAGGGAACGGTCGACGGTTACATGATAGATTAACTTGCTACTTTTCACGGTAAAATCGAACGTCGAAGATGACATGGTGGCACAATCCCTATACGAAATAGCCATTTCATTTCCAGACTTGGGGTATTTCTCGCTTCTGCCACATGTCTATGGGGCGAATAGTCCCACGCTGAATAGCTCTCCAAACGACTGTTGTCATACAACACAACGTGGGCGATGCATGATGCAGTGCGCAGTGCTTCTCCTGTCTATGACTCAAGCACGGAGACCGTGTCTGTGATTCAAGCTATGAGCATACCCCGTCAAACTGCCCCCCCCCCCCCCCCCCCTTCACTGAATCTGTCCAGTGAGGACATAAAGCTCAAAAGTGACTGGCAGCACTCATGCCCACCACGGCGGTCCCTCCCACACCACAGTCACTGAGAACTTCATTGCTCACGAACAACATAACTTTGTGGTAGGTCATTCATGAAAATGTAATATTAAAGACTAGCAAAAGGGTGCGTGCTCGCTCAAATACAGGGTACTTGCATGGAGTTAGCTTGGAATGGCAGCACTATTGAAACTTGCAATGGGAAGTAACAGCGCGTACAGGTTGTAAAAACGAAATCTACTGTCCATGCACAGTGTCAGATGACACCGAAAATTACACTCCCTAGTTTAGGAGTGAGTTTTTAGCCCAGTGGTTCTTGTAAGCATTGAGGTATGTGTGTTGCCTCCTTGTTGTAGTCACCGTCCCTGGGTGGAGGGACGGTGTTGTAGCCCAGTAGAGGGACAGTCCCTCCACCCACGAACTGTGATCACAGGCTTCACATTGTCGTCACAGCCCTTCGTCAGCGGTTGAGGGACTGTACCAGGTGTCATTACAACCTGTGTGGCTCCATGGCTCGAAGCGGGATGGGGTGGGGGTGGGGGGTGGGGGGGAATGGGGGATCGGGATTAACTGAGGTGTTAAGAAGATTATTAGGTGTTTCTATCTTTTGTCTTCTTTTGAAATTGCAATCATTATATAAATATGTTGCTAGATTTTTGGGATGGGGGGGGGGGGGTTAACACGTTAATGAGGTGCCAGGTAGGCTTTGATCCATATGGTCATACTGGTACTTCAATTTTCAACCCAGCCAAATTTAGGATAATAACGTCCAATAAATATCAGTCAGTCAGTCTTCTTCATGCACACTTTATCATAAAATTTTCAACCCAGCCAAATTTTGGATAATATTGTCCAATAAATATCAGTCATTCAGTCTTCTTCATGCACACTTTATCATAAAATTTCAAATCCAGCCAAACTTTGGATAATATTGTCCAATAAATATCAGTCATTCAGTCTTCTTCATGCACACTTTATCATAAAATTTCAAACCCAGCCAAATTTTGGATAATATTGTCCAATAAATATCAGTCATTCAGTCTTCTTCATGCACACTTTATCATAAAATTTCAAATCCAGCCAAACTTTGGATAATATTGTCCAATAAATATCAGTCATTCAGTCTTCTTCATGCACACTTTATCATAAAATTTTCAACCCAGCCAAATTTGGATAATATTGTCCAATAAATATCAGTCATTCAGTCTTCTTCATGCACACTTTATCATAAATTTTCAACCCAGCCAAATTTTGGATAATATTGTCCAATAAATATCAGTCATTCAGTCTTCTTCATGCACACTTTATCATAAAATTTTCAACCCAGCCAAATTTTGGATAATATTGTCCAATAAATATCAGTCATTCAGTCTTCTTCATGCACACTTTATCATAAAATTTTCAACCCAGCCAAATTTTGGATAATATTGTCCAATAAATATCAGTCATTCAGTCTTCTTCATGCACACTTTATCATAAAATTTTCAACCCAGCCAAATTTTGGATAATATTGTCCAATAAATATCAGTCATTCAGTCTTCTTCATGCACACTTTATCATAAAATTTCAAATCCAGCCAAACTTTGGATAATATTGTCCAATAAATATCAGCATTCAGTCTTCTTCATGCACACTTTATCATAAAATTTCAAATCCAGCCAAATTTTGGATAATATTGTCTAATAAATATCAGTCAGTCAGTCTTCTTCATGCACACTTTATCATAAACTTTCAAATCCAGCCAAATTTTGGATAATATTGTCCAATAAATATCAGTCAGTCAGTCTTCTTCATGCACACTTTATCATAAAATTTTCAACCCAGCCAAATTTTGGATAATATTGTCCAATAAATATCAGTCAGTCAGTCTTCTTCATGCACACTTTATCATAAAATTTTCAACCTAGCCAAATTTTGGATAATATTGTCATATAAATATCAGTCAGTCAGTCTTCTTCATGCACACTTTATCATTCTGCATCCAGGTGTACACCGACACAAATCCATTCAGTACGTAGGATAAAAAGTTGACTGTTGCATGAAGTCCATTCCAGTTATTTATGACTACACACATTACTACTCAAGGGAAGGCAAACATGACATTAGGAACCCGACGACATGATGTGCCTAGCTTTAGTTAGCACATAGACCTGAACAAAGTCCACTATATAATAAAATTTATAACCTCCTCTCTTTACCTTTTGATAGGAGTGTTGAAATTGCATCATAGAATCTGTTCAAATAATCTCTACTAGGATGGTGCTGCATGTAAAATGTATGAGGTATTTGCTCCCAATTTTGTCCTCAGTTATGCGTAAATAACCACGACTAAAAACAGAGTGGAAGTAGAAAAGAACTCCAGCGAGGCAGAAACTGAAGGTAGTGAATTTATGCAAATTCATAGCATATCCTTCTGATGGGACCATGATGAAATGAGGTCTAAAAAACTGATTCTCAATTTGCGGTGTTTCAAAGAATACATAGGTGAGGTTGATATTTTTACCTCTCAATTAATGATTGGATTAATTCATTATTTCAGAGAAATTTTCAGAAGAAATGTGATGTTGCTGGATTAGTCATCTATTTATAGACATACAGTACTCACTCTTACTGTATGTGTTGAGCGTCATGCCACTGGCAAACACTTATTCATGTTATTTGGGTCAAAGTTCTCAACCCAATTGTACTCCCGCTACATAGAATAGTGTGGAAAAGTTTAAATGTTTTGTTACTTTCATGGAAATTTCACAGGACTTGAAATATTTGCAAGGTTTCAAATTGCTTAGGTAAGAGCGTTTAGTGACAGTGCTCTGTCTACAGTGTAAGCTGAAGCCGTTCTTTGTCAATCGCTGTGAGAAAGATTAGTTGAGATATTTGTCAAAATTATTGACTCTGTGGTCAACAGTGACATTGACATACATTTGCTTTGCATTGTTGCAATATCTCAATGTCTTGAAGACATTCATATTAAAGTGAAAGCAGTGATGAAATGTCTAGTATCGCCAGATTACATGAATTTCCAATATCTAAAGATAATCATTCAAATAATTCTATTTTAGTGTAATACTCATATAGTTTGAGCATAAAAGTTGCCCTAGTTAGAGTAGAAGAGAAGAAAAAATTCAAGTTATAACTGAAAAGTGTTACAATGTTCAAGGATTGGCACTCGCCTTATTCTGTGGTTTTGCCTTATTCTGTGGCTTCTGTTCAGACATAAAAAAAAACTCTTCGTCACTTATCCAATAAGGTGATGATGCTTGATTTTCAAAACTATTAGAATCGTTTTTTGGGGAGGGGGGTTTGTGCAATGCATCAAAGACAAAAAAGGAAAGCATATCCAAATAAATGACATTATAAAATGTGGATCTGTGATATTATGTAGGTAACAATGTATGTAAATAATGAGATAATTCTTGTTTTGTGTTTGTACCTAGCAAATCAGTTCAACCATGATGTCAGTTACTGTACCTGAACAGGTAGAAACTTGACCAAGATTTAGGTCACTCATTGGATGGCAATCTCATCCATCTAATAGAAGATCAAGATTTCATATAAAAATGGTCCAGTTACAATAAAACAAACACTGGGGTTGTAAATATCCTGTCAATGGACAGATAAGTCAAAAATAAATTGATAAGATATATGCTTATAAACTGAGGATGCAGGCATGTACATGTATTCTGTGGTTTAGGGTTCCTAACATGTACAATCACAGGCTGGTTGGGAGTTATTGTTTTTCTAAAGTTCAAATGGTCAGATTGGCAGGCTGTATATTTTGTTGTTTGTCTAATTTAAGATATTTAATCAAAGATCAAATTGTCAGGGTTCTAACTTGGAGTAGCGCATTTTGTTGAATTGCCTATTTTACAACTTTTGTTCCAGTAGTTAATCCTAGTGGTTTATACATGTAACCTCTCCAGATTAGTCATGCACTGATTGTTATATTCAAAGTGTTAGATGGCAGAATATTTTCAGAATGTTTGACTTGGCCTCCACCATTAGAGCCCTACACGTGTATGTGTCAAGTTCTTTGCTATTGCCTATGCACCACCACAGCCAATAGGACTGTTTGGCTCAGCTATTAGCTGCACAGTTAGCTATTACATGTAAGTCTTTATTAGTCCCCACGGACACCGTCCAGGGGGGGACTTATAGGTTTGGTCATGTCCGTGCGTGCGTGCGTGCGTCCGTGCGTGCGTCCGTCCGTCCGTTCACGCAGATATCTCAGAGATGCCTGAAGCGATTTCATTCAAACTTGGTACAAGGATTACTTCATATGTCATACAGATGCACGTCGATTTGTTTTGTGATACGATCCAATATGGCTGCCAGGCGGCCATTTTATTACGATTTTTTCATGTACAGAGCCATAATTCAGGCATGTTTCAACTGATTTTATTCAAAGTTGGTACAAGGACATTGACCAGTGTCATAGATATGCACGTCGATTCTTTTTGTGATACGATTCAATATGGCCGCCGTGCGGCCATTTTGTTATGATTTTTTCATGTACAGAGCCATAACTCAGGCATATCTCAACCAATTTCATTCAAAATTGGTACAAGGACATTGACCTATGTCATACATATGCACATTGATTTGTTTTGTGATACGATCCAATATGGCCGCCAGCAGGCGGCCATTTTATTACGATTTTTTCATGTACAGAGTCATAACTCAGGCATGTTTCTACTGATTTTATTCAAAGTTGGTACAAGGACATTGACCAATTTCATAGCTATACACATCAATTTGTTTTGTGATACGATCCAATATGGCCGCCATGCGGCCATTTTGTTACGATTTTTTCATGTACAGAGCCATAACTCAGGCATATCTCAACCAATTCATTCAAACTTGGTACAAGGACATTGACCTATGTCATACATATGCACATTGATTTGTTTTGTGATTCGATCCAATATGGCCACCATGTGGGCATTTTATTACGATTTTTTCATCTCCTGAACTACAACTCAGACATGTATCAAGCGAATTTATTGAAAAGTATTTTTATCACAGACCTAATGAAGAGGACTCTATCCTCTCTGAGGACCTGTAATCAAAGCACCCATTAACAAGTGGGGACTGTGTCATCAACGATGACTTGTTTTGCAAACCTTCCGGATCCTATGCTTGTGAAATCTCTGCTCATAAATTATCAGCTTGCTAATCCAGGAAGGAAAATTAGAAGACATGTAATACAGTAAATTATGTGTTGCTGTATCAAAAAAAAAAGAAAACTCAAAAAATGTTTGTATGACTGATAAAAATACCCAATTCATTTACAGACTGAGACATATCTAGATCACTCGTCGCCCCGGCCACTGCAACAACACCCAGTCGTTTCCCAAAGGTTTTGTTGACTTATAGGGGAGACCTTCCAGTGTAGAAAACTGAAGGTGAAGAAAGATATGGATGAAATTCTAGCCAGAGGTGTACCACTAGTTGGGGATATAAGATTTCAAACTCCTTGATGTTCTTTACACCTCTCAAGAGGTTTTTGCCAAGTGCTGTGAGTGGCTTTGAGAACCATTGCTTTCAAAACATTAGGGTGTGCTTTTAATCTCTCTGCGCTCTTCAACTTCAGTTTTTCCAGACAGTTGTCATCAACTGGTTGGACTTATGGTACCAGTACCTTTACAAAGCAAGCCACCCAATGACAGCTTTCTTTTTCTTACATACATGCCTTTGTTGATTTGAATATGACTGTATTAAAACGTTGTCTGACTTGCAAAGTGTTGGTGATGTCAGCCACATCAACTCTCACACTACAGTCTACATGTACATGACCACTCAAAGAATTGAATCTGAGAAGACGAGTATTCAGACCAATCAGAGCAACCGTAACCTTTTGTACTAGTGTGTCAACATGTAAAGAGCTACCTGATTGGCTAACCACAACCTTCAGTAGGCCTGTTCTCAATCAGTACATGGTAAATGAGCGGTGGTATTGAAGTTGCCGAATGAAGAAGGCTTTGGTTGTGAAAATTTACAGAAATAAGAGACCACCCCTTCAGATTCATTCATGTGAACTGACCTTGTAATGAGAAACTGTGTAATTGATATCAGGGGGACCTCGACAGAACTTGAAATTGCCAAAGAACATTTCGTGGTACACCAGCCATACTACACATCTTTTTGTTTGGGAAATTTTTTCCATTATCAGTACACTGCAAGAAAAAACATTATTACCTTGATCCTACAGAACCTGACACTCAGACAGATATTGCAGGTATTTTTATAAAGGGGAAGTTCACCAAGGATGATTTTTACATTTGTGCTAGCTTTGTGGTCACTTACCCCGGAAAAGCTATTTTCGCCATTTATAACTTGCAAGATTTTTTACAAAAAACGATAAAAATAGTACAGGAAGTTGCCCATGTAATTTGAATCATGGGAAAAAGCGCCAAGCTTGGAGCTTGCATAATGTGATATGGAAGGGACCATTTTCCCATGGGTATGGCATTGTCCACTCATGCATGCTTAAACTAGGCTGTGCGTATTTACATAATTTTTGTTTATACTGTTTATCCTTGCATAAACAATGAATCACTTATAATAAACTTTCCACTGTCAGATTTTGTGTTGCTGTTTACTACTGTGTTACTGTGAGTGGACAATGTGGGGGCCATACCCGTCTGAAGATGGTCCCTTCCATATCACATGGTGCAAGCTCCAAGTTTGGAGCTTTTTTCCCATGATTCAAATTACATGGGCAACTTCCTGTACTATTTTATCGTTTTTTGTAAAAAATCCTACGAGTTATAAATGGTGAAAATAGTTTTTCCTGGGTAAATGACCACAGAGCTACCACATATGTAAAAATCATCCTTGGTGAACTTCCCCTTTAATCAGAATATTTATATTTGCATAGAAGGACACATTGTCACTACTCCTATTTTGGTAATTGCCGTTGTAACAGCCAAGGGCATATTGCAGAAGAGATGTGCCTGAGAATCTGTGATTTAATTAAGCAATAAAGCACACCCAGTGATGGTATACCATGAGATTTTAACCAGTTCACGACATATATGCACGAGTGATAGCGAGTGCATATATGGAATGAACTGGTCAAAATCGAGTGGTATACCATCGCTGAGTGTGCTTTATTGCTATTATATCATAACAGTATATTGAAATTCTGGCGTGGAACGTCAAAAACGGAGTTTTACTCAAGCTGAGAGCTCGCGCGCATGCCTGCCGTGGTATATCGCCAATATACCATGGTTCCTTTCGCTTCTCGACCAATCAGATCGCTGTATTTGCGCCATCAATATACTGGTACCATATGATATAATTATGGATTTAGCACGAGAGGTTTGTACTGTAGCTAGCAAACTATGATTAGAACAATGTGAAAGTTGTGATGAACTAGTAATTGATAAATGCTATATCATCTTACAGTGTTTTAATTTTTTGTAATCAACTAATGTTATCATTTACAGCAAAATTAACATTTTCAAACTATAAATGTACAGTAAGCCAAAAAGTGCAAATCTGTTAGTTCCAGGAAAAGCTGAATACTGAATTTGTGTAGATTTTGACTGTGGTAGTAGGGATGTAATACAGTTCTGAACCATGGATGTAGTAAATATGTATTATTCGCAAAGCAAACGAATACTCTATTAGTGAAACTGTTCTCCACAGTGTCGTAAAATGTAAGGCTGGCCAATTTACATAACAGTGTTTTATTTGCATACTCTTTTGTTGTGAAAATGCATTCTTTTGTATTTAACATATGAACAGAATGCTCCCAAAACAGAGGGGTGGCCCAACCCTCAAAATCCCCTTGTGGAGAACCCTGTAAAATATGTGAGTAGCCTGCCATTCACTGTATAGTCTTACAATAATTGCATATAGTAGAGTTTTCATCGTTTGTACGAAATTTATACACTACCATGAATTCAAGGCACTCTGTATCATTAAGGATGGGACAAATGCCCCTGACTTAGTACATATTCTTCAGCATCTTTAATTTTGATATATTCAGAACTGTACATATATATGTCATATGTCCAGTTTTAAACTAACACCTAAGTTCTAGAATAGATCGCATTATGAAGTTGATAAAAACTTCACTTTTTGCAAAAATTTTGTTCAATAAGGCTGTTAGTATGTCAGAATATACAAATTGGTCATGTATGTCCATTGAAAAATCATCAACAATAACATATGAGCATATGTATGTCTGAAACAGCATATGATGTGGCTGTAGGTCACAGTGATTGTGAAGCTATTTGTGTAAGTTGGCAAATTTTGTGTTTCATTTAGATATTGGTATATAATTATAAATATCAATACAGAATAAATTCAAGGAATGGACCTTAGCAGACTGAAAGGCTAAGTGGTAGGCTGGTGGTTAGATCGTGGGGTGAACACCCTGGCTGTACAGTAACTGCACTGGTGAGACAAGCCAAGTGGCTGGGGGCCAGTCTATGTTTCATTATAAAGTAGTAATTAATCCCAAAATGGCTGATGATCTTTAGATCTGCATTGATCATTACCAGAACATGTGTACTGTACTTGTGCTACATGTGAATGTGATAAAGGAACATAGTAGATAGAACATATCAAAATCAGGGACATCCAGCCACGTTGTACCACCCACCCATCTCATTAGATAACCAAGAGAATGAAGCCACAACAATTAGCGGTTGTACATAAACCTACCAGTGTTTGGTTTTCCAATTTGACAGATAAAAACTCTGCCTCATTCTGTGCTGAAACATGTTTCTACACAGATTCAATAAGATCAAATAACACTGAACAGACTTTGATGCTCTGAGATAACTCAAAAACACTCCTAGTGTAGGTAAACCTGAAATTTTAGCGTTTTCTGAATCCATTCTGCACTACAGATGAATAATCTAATAATTGCCCAACGAGCATTTCATAAATGAAATTTTTTGAAGGTTCTTGAATTGCAGATTGAAAAATTATATGCAAGTCTACTGAAGAATTTATGACTTTTTTCTTTTCTGTGATGTACGTCAACCACACACAGATCTACCAGAATCATGATGCTGAGATTGAGAAGCAAGATGGTCCTTGCTTTTCAGTTGCTCGTAAATTTCTGTCTTAGTAAATGTAATCGATTTAATTACATTTGAACTTTCAAAGGATGACATGATAAAGCTAATTGTTTTCTTTCATCTTACTGATCTTTAACTACATGTAGGCCATTGGAGAATTTTGTGTTTGAAAAAATCGATTGAGTTTTGTAATAGTAATAATAATGTAGATTGAACGATAAATGGTACATAACTGTCTCTGACTACAGAGATTCTGCAACAGAGACAGTCACTAAGCCCATCACAGGTCTTGAACAGTGCTTAGTCTACTGTTTGAATCATAAAATTCGGTACATCTGGTTTTTCAGATACTTTTTTGTACTTTCATAGATATGGCTGACAGATGAGATCACACTCAGCACTGCACTGTGCCACCACCAATGAGATACCTGTACATGTATCCACCTGTACTTGTCTGTCACAATGAATTTACTGCCAGACATGTTGTCAAATGAATAGACTCTCTAGGGCTTCACTGTAAACAAATCAAGGTTATGGAAGCCAACATACTACAATTAACATGTATATTAGAAGTGGAAAAAAATTGTACTTCCACAAGTTTTCAGTTTCATTTTCTGTAATTCAGGTTATCTAACTTTTCAATGGAAAAACTTTTTAGAGAATAATGCATGGAAATCAAGTTTATTATCAAGTTAAAAGACTTTTACTTGTATGTACATGTAAATTGGCTGTTGAGAAAAATTCCTGTCAGGGCGAGATACGTACACTTTTAACATACAGTATACATGTTCTCAGTAAATACGGTATTCAAAGTCTACCATGCGTGAGTTACAGTATATGTTTACAGTTCATTCCATTGAGAATTCATTGGTCATTGGTATCCAATTGAATCTATAGTGCCATTGCATTCATCACAAAGACCTGTACATGTATAGAAGTTTTTTGCTATTTCCCCAATTCAACACCAATATTTTCTTCAGACATCATGGTTTTTCAGGTAAAGTGGACCTGATTCACCAGGCACCCAAGGGATGCCAGAAAGGGTTAAAATATTTGACTGAAGGCACACTCACATAGATGTTGGTATGTTTTGCAAAACAGCCATTGAATGGCTCTCAGGGAAAGTGGGGCGCAGATTTTGTTCCATTGTAAACACTCTGCTTGTTTGCCTTTAAAACCAATGCCAGGATGGTGATAGCTCTTTGTTGACCCCAGACTTTTCTTACTGTCACTCTTGTTTTCTGCAGGAAATACACTAACAGTGACAGTAGACATTAAATAGACTGGCCCAAGTCACTTGACTTTTCTTGGCAACAGTTACTGGCTGGCCTAGTCCACAAATTCACCCCATGATCTACACAGCAGCCTACCACTAATGCGAAAATCTGCTGAAGTTTATTCCTTCAGTTTATGCTGTTTTGATATTTATGTGCTCACAGACTTGGAGCAATCTAAGTGTACATGTTTAAAGGTCAAAAACAGCGCCACTGTCTCGTCATGTCCTTCCAAAGCCTGTCACTGTAGTACAATACAAGAATGACAAAAGTGATGAACTAAAAGTATGTGTATTGGACTGTTCACAGGGATGTAGAAAATGTGAGTTACAGGTGGCAAAAATAAGAGTACAAGTAGTTACAAGTAGTGTGTGGGCACATTAAATTTGTGCAAAATGTCCTTCTTTTCATTCAACTGATATTTTCACAGCTGGTTAATTTTAGCCGACAGCAGGTTGTTTTTGCCGCGTGCCAGCTATTTTTTACATCCATGGTTCATGATACTGTAAATCAAAATCCAACCAATTCAAAAAATTTGTAATGTTTACATATGTTAACAATATCATTTTAAGTCACAAAATGTGAATCTCCCCTCTGAGTCTGCGTCTTGTCATGTAGTGAACATCTTCACAAAAATCTTGGATTTTAATGCCATAGAAATAAACCTTGATGTGTTTTTGAGAAATGCTGAGCCAAATTGTGATTCCTTTAGACACTGTAAAAGAGTAGATTTAGACTTTGTAAAGAATTGGCACCTGGACATTCGGACAAACTCAGATACTGCTGAGGGGTGTTGAATCCAAGTATTTACAGTGTTTTTCTCAACAGGCTCTTAAAGATATCTTTTGAAACAGTGATTACATTTCAGAATTTTCTGGCCACACTAAAGAAAACAGTGCATTCAGGTACAAACACCAAGATGTACAAATGTATCAAATGCCTGAAGCAGCTAGCCCAGTGTTGGAAAAAACCCACCAGTCTCTTCAGTTGTAAAAAATGTCTCTCTTGTACAATTATCAGCCACATCAAATAAATGCCAGTGTTGGTAATGTTTTTATCAGTCAGGCAGACCTTTGAGCCAACCTCAGGCAGTCAAATCTACTGTAAAATCAATTTGACAAATGTACAGAGGACACCACTCTGTATTTTGATAAGTGCATAATTTATCATTAATCTGTAATCAAACTCTTTGTCCTCTCTTCACTGCAATGTTTGTTTGAAAAATTATATCAACTTTTTTTAAGATTCACAATTGCCATTTCTTATTAAGGAAACCCATGGGACCATTTGTTATGCAAATTTAAAGGGTACTTTATGACATTGCTCCCATTTTTTTGACTTTCACCTGAAGACCAACCTTAAAACAGTGGTACTATGAGTTAGTTTATGTATATTTGTATTAAGTTTGAATTTGAATCCTAACAATCCAAATTGAAAAGTTTGGCTTTTTGCCATTCAGTAGTGGATGCTGGAATGAAAAAGGCCCATCAAAGTTTTCAGGGTGTATCCAGGGACCACATCTTGGTTAGGGACTTGTCATTTTCCACTGACTGAGGGGTTCTTTGTTTTGACCACATATCTCAAAACTCCCTTCCCAATTTTCACTGCATTGATGTTCCCTATCCCTGGCAACTCTGCAACATTTTCAAGGTTACTCCAACTCATGTGCCCCCTCCAAGAACACAAATCCCCCTCCCCTATTTAGAAATGATTGGTCTTTCCCATGTTAACAAAACAAAAGGTATTTTACGGAGCTGCCTTTTACATAATTTAAGTCAACTGTTTTCTCAACAACTACAAATACGAGAGGGATGGCTAATGAGCAAAGCAATTTAAATTTTATCATGGAGCTACCAAACATTTTATAAACACTTTTTTGCTAACATGGCTATTCTTGACTGCTACCAAAGCAGAGGGGCTAGTGACCCCTTTAATCTTCTCATGGAGAGCACTGCAGTAGGTGACTTGCTAGGCGTTTACAGCACTTTATAGTTACACCTTCCATCCTTTCTCTTCATGGAAGTCCAGCTTTGCTATAGAAAACGATAGAAACAAACAATTAGACCTGGTTGTGAAGGAGTTTCAGGATGGCTGGTACAAGTAGCTCAATGTTCTGCATATCCTTGAAGTATCATTTGGTCAGATTAGTTGTTTGCAGCAGACCTCACAGCTAGCAAAAAAGTAGCAGGGACTTAATCACTGGATAGTTTACACAGTTCTAGAATATCTGCTGCAGAATATTCTGCATAGCAGAGTACATGAGTCTGATTGTGTTTGTAATTGCGTTCATTAGCAGCACTTTGCCTTCACTGAATAACAGGAATGCCAGCCACCGATCCAAACACAACACAGTCATGTAACGCACACATACATGTATGTATACAGAAACATTCACAGAATTTCTTGCGCAAGGAGTGGAGAATTGCCCACTCAAGTTTCACTGCATTTGCTGAATGTCAGAGTAAACCATTTGAACGAAGGTAGAAAGGAGAATTACTCAAGTAGATTGGTGCCAAACTTACTGTCATTGCTTTGTTAGGTTTGAACTGTGTCTGTATACTCATGCTGTTGTAAAGAATCTATGACATCTGAGGTCTGCTTTGTCTATACATATCTAACATGGAAGAAGTTTCGCTTCTACCTCCATATATGATTTCCAAGGGTACATATTATTGGTAATTTTCTATCATATATGCGCACATCTTCTCATCTATGTCAGTGGTTAGTTTTTTTCTGCACACATTCTATACTATCTATCATACAAGAAAGAAAGTGCTAGATCAGTTGCTGTCATTTCAAGTTGGTGCATGAAGTTTACACCATCTATTATAATGTGCAGGGACTTTTATACATGTGTAACAGACGCCCTGCAATCCAAAATACAAACTGAGAAATCTTATTTCTTGGATGAAGCCCCCTGTGGACATACATGTAATAACTTGATTTCAATTAAAATTCTAGATTTTACCTTGATTGTGAAGTACAGGAATTGTTGCTTTACATGTATAATCATACTCTCTTCAGTTATGTTTAACTCAACATTTACACCTGATATTCACATACTCTAGACATTTTGCAAGATAATATCTAAGAAATATGATGTATGTAATACCCCACTCATTTCAAGAGCCATGTTAGTAGCAGAGCTCTGTACAGAGAAGACAGCACCAGGTAAATTCAGGCTGAATCTGTTTATAGACTCTGTAAAAGAATATACATTCAGAAGAGGTAACTATTGACAGTAGCATGGGGTTGTCCTTGAGTTTTACTTTCAGGTTGCAGGGTCTATCCCTGTAGTTCAAGATGGGATGGGTGAGTGAATTTTGTGTACAGATAGTGGGTATAAATGTAACATCCTATCATAACTAGCACATTGTAATTCATTACCAGTATATTTTGGTACAGCCCATTTGTTTGGGGTTTTTTTTGAGCAAAATTGGAATAAAAGAAAACTGGAAAACAATACAAACAGAAAATGTAATATTTTTGTCTAGAATCTTCTTTAGTCAGCTTGTTGGTTACATATTGTCGGCCTAAGGGCTTTGAGTGTAATTACATGTCAACAATGAATATATTCACCTTTTATACTTCAAAATGTAACTCCGAGATACCTACTGATGCATAATGTCTGATATTTTTCTTTATTCAAAAGATTTAGGTCACCTGCTAATTGATTTTGGCAAGCTGTAATTCCAGTGCAAACACAAACATCCCTATCTGGCTTTGAAATGTAAGATTAAAAGATTAGAATGGTGCGACTAAGCCCTCATTTATTCATACATAGTACATAGTAATATCAGAAACGTGTCAGAATAAAGATTTGATAAATGCTTGTAACAGGAAATGCCATGTAGTGTTTTCATAGCAGGTGCTGGTTGCTTCATATAGTCTCAGCGCTCGCAACAAACTGTGCTTATATCAAATGATAGTTGCTAAGTTGCAGACAGACTTTTAACTGCAGGGCAGGGCTCCAAATCTTTGGGCATACATATATAATATATATCAAAACAGAGTACATTGCTACATTGCAGAAATGAACTTCATTAGTGTCAGGTTAGTGCGTTGTGATGTTTTTAAAAAAGAGACCTTATCCAAGGTTAGTGGTAGGCTGTTGCGTACATATTGCATTGAATGTGATGTCCAGCCAGTAACTCTGCTGCTGAGAAAAGCAAAGCAACTTAGGCCAGTCAAGGCAAAGTGCTTTGAAGCTGTACATGTGAATTGGATTGTGTGTAACAGTGCGGTTTTATTCACTTATTGTGAGACTTCAACTTTGAATCATTCAGAGATCAAG
Organism: Ptychodera flava; assembly: GCF_041260155.1. Taxonomy (NCBI): domain Eukaryota; kingdom Metazoa; phylum Hemichordata; class Enteropneusta; family Ptychoderidae; genus Ptychodera; species Ptychodera flava. The sequence goes on along the minus strand of NC_091947.1, from coordinate 3,342,590 downwards.
GCAGTATTTTTTAAAACTTTTCAATAATTTATTTTGTGAATACTGGTAAGTGATTATTTTGATCAGATACAAAACTTCATGGTTGATTCTAATTGTAGCCAAGGTTTTGTATAAAAAACAATTGTCAATATCTTGCCCTGGGACCCTGGTTTTCTCTTCAGAGTTTCAGTTATCCCATCACATGGTCAATGTAAACCTTCTTTGAAATTGTCTCTGAGCTGAAGTCTGTTTTTTGGCTCTGTAAAAGGTTTGAGTGTTCAGCTTATGAAATGCTAAATGCAGGAACTTCCGGTCTTTGAATGCTTCAAGTGTAATTCTGACATAATGATGTTGATCACACTATAAACAGACACGTCATCTCAAAAAGCCACACACACCATAGAGGTATAAAGAGACTTTTTGCCTCCATGCATACTCTCAGTACCAGAATACAACAAATGAAGTCCTGTGTGTAGACATAGATAACAGTGGGCAAACTGTTCCCTGTCTTTTCATTCCACATGTAGCATCAGTGTGTTCTGTGACTAAGCCAGTCTGCAGTAACATTTACTGATGTACAAAAACTCACGTTGACATAAAAATTAATTGTTGTACATGTGCCATACATACAGGGGTACCACATACAGATTTTCATAACTACCCAAATATCTTGTATGATAGAGGGTTCAATCATGGAGCTAAGCTCCATGGTTCAATGATGTAACAAAGTTTGAGCTGTCCCTTTACATAGCTTTGAAGGTCATGTATTGCTCTAAAAGTCTAATAGATGAGGGTTACGGGAGACAAAAGCAGTAATTAAAACAAAACCATGTGGATGAGGTCTATTGTTACACTGATTGAAACGATTATCTCCAGCCAGCCATAATAATGTTTGTATGGTGAAATAAAATAGGAATTGTATTCATGTGCAGTACCAGCCTTCTTTCCACCTTGGAGCCTCAACTATTCACTGAGAGAGTCCTCATTAAGAGAGACATCCATGGGAGTTTAGCCAAGTTGATGTGCCGCTCACTCAAGATTGCATTCTGTAACTCAAGAAAATTGTACTTATTTCATGTCTTGGTACAGAATTGACTCACAGAAATTGACAGAAATTTCTATTTTGACCCAGAGAGTTCAGAAGATGTGAAAGTTACATTTTAATTTCGGACTCCCCATGCCTATACCATAGCACGTTCCCTCCAGAGACAGTTGAGGCACAGACCCTAAGGGAAACGGTTTTTTTTAGGGACTATGGTTGAGGGGAATGACCCCCCTGTCTATGCCTGTACCCACATGGGGTCATCACTGAGAAGTGGTCAATTAACACTTCTTTTATTGTCTTTGTTCCAAGCTGCCATGAACAAACAAGAAACAACAAGTACTCACAAATAGTCTGGCCTGTATACAGATACCTTGTCAAGTGTCCTTTGATGGAGTTCAAGTTGATTCCTGAAACAATTATTTCCAATATTCATAGTAATTGCAGCAGGAGCCACTGAGTCTGTCACCTTCACTGACAGTAAAAGCCATGGAAAGTGATCATCATCCGTCATGAAACAATCAAGAGTTAATTGCCCTCACTTCAATGCATTGTCACCTCACAGATTCATTACCTGTGAAAAATGATGGGTTCGGTTGTAAGGGGAGGGCAAACAGTTCAAGTGCAATCAAGATAGTATAGATCATAAGGCCAGGGTGATTGAATTCTTTGTTTTTACAACCACTCAAAATTTATATGGGTAGGTTGGTAAAGCAGTTCAAAAACACTCATGATACTTTACACATGCAAGTTTTATCTTTACAAATGAGTGCCCATTCAAGAATCACAGCAGAAACTTCTTTTTCATTTCCATAATTAACACTACAATGTAACATTCTGCAAGCATGCAGGTGTTTCAAAGTATATTTTACAAAATTTGTGAACCAAAGATTTGTGGGCAGAAAAGCTGTGTGGTAGCACCGTATTCACAATCCATTTTTTTCTATCATGAAAATCGAATAAAATGTATGGATGCTGTGACACAAAACAAAGAATTTAATGGTACTTGTACTACAGCCTAATCTGAATAGGCACAAAACAGGTAATTTCATGCTGGCTCCTGCCGTCACCTTGCCATATACTTGTATGGATCCAGAAGATGATAGCTATGTTTGTTAAGAGCGTATAAACTGATCACACCTTTTATTCAAAGCCAAACACTGGCAAACAGAGTTTTGATTGCAACAGTATCAATAATCCAAACAAATCAAACATTCTTTTCCAATATTGACTGACTGTACCAGTCATTGTATTATGTATTTATTTCAGTAAAGAAATTTTTTTGTAAACGTTGTTGTACAGATGTAGAAAACAGAACATCAGTTCAGGCATTTAAAGAAAATTCTTTGTTTGCCATCCTTTGATTTTTGAAAAACCTACCAGCCCGCCAGGGAAAAAAAAACAAGCATGCAGACAAAAAACACAGGTGTATTAACATAAGCTCAATTTTTATTTGGTTTCCTTTGGAAAAATAATATTTTTATTTGTAATAGTATTAACATTGTGTTTGTTTTCGTAATTTTTTCTGAAAACCAACCAGCACACAGACAGCAAACAAAGAATTTTATTTAACATGCATAATCCATACACCTTCTTGTATAGAGAGTCCATGCCAAAACTACTGTCAGTAAACCTATACTTCAGGATTCAAGAGTTTCCACATCATAGATTCTGTTGATGTTTTCAGTTTGACAGTCAGAGCAGATCATAGATGCCAGACAAACTGCACATGTCAGGACTGACTTACAAGCTCTGTGTTGAACAATCAAATGTAGTCTTGAATTTTTGTAGCCAACAACTATATCCAAAAAAAATATATGTTATAGCTGCCGTTGTTAATGGTCACTACAAGTTACAGTATACCCTTGTTAGAAGCCCTACATGAACAGTTTACATACATGTACAAGCTGTCATCATGGATGCGGTAGGGGACAGTATTTCTCAGTCATAGGTCAAAGGTGACTAGATAAACTTCAACAAACTTTAACTGGTGTCTTGTTTGTACATTTGTTGTTAGGCCCTTGTTATTATTCCATTTTAGCCCAGTTTGCTTTGTGTCGAAGGTGAATTTTGTTTATCAAGATTTGCAGGATCAATCTGATAACTGAATCATTGTGGGATGTCAAAGCCCTTTATCGCCATATGCACATGTATTCTTATCTGGCTTTACATTTAGTGAATGCATGCACAATGTGGAGGAACAATAGATATTTAAGAATGGATTTAGGGAATGTGGTACCAACTGGACCAAGATTACCGGTCAAGATTAGTGGTTGACCGGAGACAAGATTTGCCCAAGAAATTTCAACAGGGAACCTGGATCTTCACTGTGATTTTACATGATGCCTCTCAACCGACAAATTTAAATGGAAAACAACCAGGAAAGCTCTTGAGCTTTGTAAATTCCATTGTATCTTATCTCACAATGAGGATTTAATGTACTTCAATAGAGGATGATTGTATTTTGTAGATTTTAGACAGCTCACTATTTGGTCATGTGTCTGGAAAACATTTCAGTATTTTATTTAGGGTGGCCAAATAACAGTAGATAGATATTATGATCCTGCAGATCATAGGTGGCAAATTGATGGCGTGTGTGTATCATTCATGTACATGTATTTAAAAGCTCAGTATTTGATAGGGACTGTTAACTTTAAACATAATTTGATAGGGACTGTTAACTTTAAACATAATTCCTGCATGTACTAGGAAAGCCGACCCTAATTTGTTGGATTTATGTCAAAATAGCTGTGAGAATAATGCATATGGTGGAATAAAATTTGCAATGACAAAGACTGTGTAGTCTTGAACCAAGAACTAGAAATAGACGGGTGAATTCTAGTCAGGTGGTTGTGGAATGGGGTGAGGTCACCATTGAAACGACGGGGTAAAGTTTCATATACGTTGGTGTTCATGATCAAGGGTTCCTTATCGACAATAAGCTAGTAGATATACCCTACCTCCATGATATATCCATTGTTCCAGAATATCTCTGGCTGAGGTAAAAACAGTAATTTGAGGGATTTTGAAACAGTAAGTAAGTAGATGTAAAAGCATATTATTGTCTCTTCACTTCGATAAACAATTATTAAAGGTACTAGTAATAAAATCCAAAATCCTCTACAAGTATTGTGTGTTTTTCTAAAGCATTCTATTCAGGAACTACTGCAATAACGTGAAGGGATTAAAGCAGATTAATGTCAGCGCCACTAAAGGTGATACGCCCCGTCAATGCAGGTGTATTTTCAAAGGTGATATTGTTGTCCGTTATTCCCCCTTGCCAATCATGTACACTATGTTCTTTGTGTGTGATCAGCAACCTCCATGGTGTGATTAACTTCGGCATGTATGGTATGAGTTGTTGAGTTCAAGGAATCAGTGACTTCTATGCCGTGCATTGTGAGATACATTCCGCTATTGGGAATAACGGAACATTTACTAGTGTAGCTAACCTGCCGACTGACAGTGCTTTGCTTATTACTTCAATGTAGTTGGCTTGCCAGTATAATGCCAATCCTTTGCCTCAAACTTGTATTTCCAGTCCAAAAGCAGGGCTAACTTCTAGACCACCAGCTTGATGACAGCTCTCTTTCTTTCCACAGTCAGTGTGACTAGCTTGCCAAAAAACATTGCTTTTCTTTCCAATGCGTGGCCTTTACCACCTTGCCTTGGCCTAGTCATACAAGAACTCCCAATGTCACTGTCATAGTAGAAGACTCCAACCTCTCTCAGTATACCTGGCATGGCAAATCAGAGAGCTTTCTTCATCTACTGGTATAACTCATTCAATTTGTCGTACTATTGGTCTTTTTTTTGAATCATGGATCAGGTCATGGAGGCAGAAGAAAGTTAAACAAAATGATGAGCCATCTCAAATTTTTGCCTGTCAGGCTTCATGTACATCGTGTTTGACAGCATAGTGAAGTCATTTGACATTGCTGAAATTGTTACAATACCGATATTTCAAGTCATGTTAAGGATAACACTGTGTCAATATGGATAACACTGTACAGTGCTCTGAAAGTGGAGCATGACTGGTACTTTTACAAGTTTTCATATGTGGAACAGAACATGATCTAGCATTCAGGGTCACCACAGATGTAAAGAAGAATACAAAAAGTCTCTTTGACTCGGTGAAAAATGAAATAACTGATTTCTGTACTGACATTCTTCCTCAGAAAGGAGCGAAGCATCGCAAACCAGGCATGAAGCTCCATGAAATGTAATCTCTACAAAGTTCAGGATCTCATTTGTACTTTATGGTTCTAGAAGCATTCCATGCTAACCACTTCAGTGAATAGTGGTCAGGAAATGCCAGCATGTAAATCATGCCAGGAGATGGGGCTTCCAGCTGAATAGCTGCATGGACACATTGATGTACTTATCCCTCCACATTCATTTGGTTTGACAGTTAGTTTGTCATGAATTCAAGATTGTATTTCATTGTTTAACCTCTATGTACTGATCACAAATTGAACTAAGTACACCCACATGTTCAAAATATTTTGATGGTTCAGTATTTACTCTGTATCTTTTTCTCTTAAATTTAGTTTGTATACATTGTGTACTGGTATACATTTCCCATCACTGTTGACAGCAGGAATTGCATGTTTATCAAGGAGGAAGACTGGAATAGAGCTATCTGCTGAGTTCACTGATCTGAAGCTGTGCTCGAGTAAGGGATAAACCAGTGGAACAGAGGGGGGGGCAGATAGCTGATATATACCTTGTTCAGATTGACCACTTTGCATCGGTGAAGCACCAGTGCTGGGCCGGGGCCGTCGTAAAATAACCAATGTGGACACGCTGCGTCGGCCTTGGGCCGACTCAGTTTGGTCCCGGTGAGAAGGGGGGCTCAGGGCAGACGTAGGGCCGACGCAAAATTGTGCCAGCGCAAATAGCCTGTGTGGACACGTTACGTTGGCCCTGGTCCCAGTTGACGCCCTTACATGTTCATTTTGAGTAACGCATTGGCGCGTAGAATATGGCGGTTCGTGGGACTAACTGGAGCACGGAGGAGACGCAAAATGACGAGTGGTAGTCACATTTGCCTGCCTTGTGCGTAAAAACCGCCGGAAAATCATGAACAGTAGAAAGAGCGCACCAGTATTCAAATCCGCCATCTTGTTCCTTGACAGTTCAGAGGTCACAAAGGACGGCAAATTTACGTCGGCCCTAATTCAGGTACCGGTTAGTGCGGACACAGACCAAATCTGTTCCCAAATGGAGGATTATTTAGCGTCGGCCCAAATTTCAGTTGGGTTGCCAATGTGAACAACGCTATACATTTCCTTTTCACATTCAGTTATAAGTGATTTGATCTTGGTTACAGTAGGTTGTTATGTCTGTGAGAGCCCAAACAAAACAACCAAATCAAAGCATGTGGCTTTACCAGTGTCCACTGTTTTTGTAATTTAATTATCTTGTCTAGTCACATTTTATCCAATCATTGGATCTGATGTTGGTGGGGATGTATGTAATGATATCATGTAAATATAAAGATGGAATGGGATTCAGACAAATCTTTTACTTTTCAATGTAAGCTTTATTTGCTCTGATAACTGTTTTATGCAGGAATCTATATTCTTTTACAGAGTACAGTGATCAAAACTTCCATGAGGCACAGAGGTGTATTTAAAGTTGAAAGCAAACAAATATGACATGAGTATTCAAAAGAGATAATTATCTTTAATTTTAAGTGTAAGCGTCTTGACTAGAAATCATTTGCCCATTGAAAGTAATGGTTTTACATAATCACTCCCTTGTGTTTCCTAAAAACATAATGATGCCACTAGGAAGACCCACTTCCTGTGTTAATACAGGCCATCATCATGTATCAGCAATAGCAGCCATGACTTTTCCCACCTTCCAGATGTCTGGCATATGGCAGAGGTGAGCTAGGCTGGTGGTACAATGACAGTATAGATGACCATAATTATTTTTCTTAGACCAATGACAAGACCAAATGGGAAAAATCACAGTCCCTCCTCCTGTGGAGGGACCGTGGAAAAATCTCCCAACTAGTAGAAATCTGTCGTTCAGGACAACACAGTAAGTGAGGCTACCCACAATTCTCCATGATCTGTACACACGGAGATCACTCACTGAACTGACGCAAATTTCTTCTGTACACAGAACAACTCGGTCCATATTTCAAAATTCTGGCAACATAGTTCTGATAATCATAATTTTCTGATTTCTCACTGTGAATAATGAGAAGATCAACCCCTTTTCCGCGGAGGAGATAGCAATTTTGCAATTTTGTCGACATAGATTTTTGACAGCCATACACAATATTTTCAAGGAAACTAAGGGAATAAGTTGCATCTGTGTTGGCAAAAGAAAGGGTATTGATTTTTTTTAATGTTCGTAACAAAGGAAATTTGCATGTCTGACAGGTGGTATGATGAGACCATCTTAGTTGCTGATAACTTTATCTTGAAAAGTGTGCAATTTTTAGTACCTCCAAACATCGACTTCTCATTCAATTTACTCTTGAATTTTAAACAAAATCAATAATTTTGGAACATAGTTTTAGCAAATAATCCTAAACTTGATTGTAAGTTAAATATTGTTAAGAAACTGATAAAATTGAAAAAGCCTTTAGCAAAAAATGTATGAGTGAACAAATCAAGGGGAATTGTGGGTAGCCTCACGTACTGTGGACAATAGGTGATACCTCTCCTCTAATCAAGAGATTTTTTCCTCATGCACAGGCGGATAAGACATCTATAGTCTAGCAAAAATATAAATAATTAAGAAATATGAATATTAATTATAAAAGTAATCAGTTTACTATTTGATCAGGATTGAGCATCCTTTCTGCTGTGCAATATTTGAAAAATCATTAAACACATACAGATCACACTTGACACAGCTGTTTACATGTCGAATATAGTATATGTGTATGTTGCAGGGAACCTGTCTCAATGTTTTGAGTTGTACAATATAATTACCAGTACAGAGTCAGGAATCAGGACAGTGGCATGGATGAATGTCTTTGATGTTATCTGGCATTTCAGTATGCCTGTACATCTGTCTTCATATTTTCACCATTGAAGATAGCTTAGCTGATTGATGAGCTGGTGATGCAATACAGTAAATGACAGTGTTTTACAATAAATGTATTTCATTAAACAAGTGTTTGTCAATCTTCTTATGTCAGGAAGTGTGAATTCTCTGAAGTCTACTCTAGTACTGATACAGATTTGTATCATTCCTATGGAAGTTTTCAGTTTCAGATGGACATAGAGATACATGTACTAGAACATCAACAGTCATGGTTGCTGAATCACTGGTGCAAACATGCTGCTGGGATAAAACAATATGTGTTCGCACATCCAGCTACCTTTTCCCTAAGGTTTAGGGACCAGACCATTGGCAGGGTACAAATTCAGAAATATGGTTTCTTCTGTCCCGAATAGTTTATGTTAGTATTCGGATAATTGGTACATTATAGGGGAGTTTGTTGATGACTTGACAGGCAATCTTTGAAAATTTTTACCAGGCTACTTTACAACAGCTGTATACATGTATCTCACAGGAAATGCACTGAATACATGTACTTTAGTAAAAAAAATTTCAGTTTTAAAGACGCTGTTTAATGCAAGAAGAGTGACAGTGTGGTTTTCAGTGAAACCAAACATGTACTAGCCTCATGCACAGCTCACAACAGCTCCTGCCCATGCAAGTATTTGTTGAAAAAGGCTTAGAGCACAGTCCTGTGTGTGAAGGGACTTTGTTCAGAGGAGCTGATTTTTTTGTGGGCAGCAGAAGTTTAGCAGGCTGAATTCTCTCAGATAATGTTCAGCAAGAAGATTAACATGGCACCTTTTATAAAGTTTTAAGGAAACAATAATATGACAGGATTACGTGAAGAAGTAGGAGAAGTAGACTTAAAAAGAATTACATGGCAGATGAGTCACAGAACCTGTTTTCCAGACATGACATGCTCTATAGAATGATTACACAATAACATTCATAACAGGCAATATCCGTATGTGTCCACAATGAAGCCATACACTGTTGACATTTTAGCTATTTCCTTCAGCAGCAATAGTCTTTTAAGAGATATGTACATTAAACTACCGATACCCTATTTCTACATGTGTTAGTCTTTCTTAGAATTTTACTGAAATAATTCATATTATTCAGGGATGGGTCATTCACTTTCCCTTCCTTCGCACACCCCTCTGTCTTTTCTCAAATTTTCTCTATGATATGAAACCTCATGTCATTTCTCTCTGTTGTATTAGTCCTGTGTTGTGACTGTTGCAACATACTTGCAAGTAGCACCATTTTGCAGACAAGCAGGGTAAAAATACTGGGCACACTATTGCTTGGCATAGGCAGGGACAGCAAAGTTTGAGCACGACTTTTGTTTTGACCAGTACTTTTTGTTCTGTTGTTATGAACACTTTCCAATCAGCAAACTTTGACTGCCTTGAATGAAATGTGATGGTACATAGTTGTGTTAAATTGCCATTTATATGCATGACGTATCAGCTATAGATCACTAGACCTCGGCTCCTTTGCTTAATTCAGCTATTGTATGTGTTCCTTATGTTGCATCTTCTGTGTCACTGGTTCCCAAATACATGCCGTCTTGTGGGTATGGTAATGAAATTAGGAGTTCGATTGAGTGTGTGGCTGGGCAGAAAATGAATTGAAACTAATCTGAATAGCTGAATGGAAAATAGATAAGAAAATCTTTTTGATCGGATGAGACTAGCTCATTTGCAATGGTCCCTGTGGATTTAACTATCATTGTAATGGTTTGACTGTAATTATCAAAACAGCATCACCTATTTACATTTCCAATGCATTCTAAATGTGGTGTTCACCAAAAACTGCCAAAGAACACAGTGTACATGTACATTCATCGTTAATGCATGTTGAGTTGCCAAAGCACACCCAAGGGATACTGGGTAGTCTGCTTTAATGCTTGTTCATTATCATTAATCGTGATTCCAGATGAGCAAATTGCAAATTTAGCATCTACCATACTTCCGATTCCACCTACATATAGGTTTCCTGCAGAGTGATGAAGGAAACCGTTCAATCCAGAAGACATTCAGCTTCTGTGCAGTGGATAACATATACCATATACAATATTGTATGTGAACGTTCACAACATTCAATGTGATGTTGCTGTAAACAGAATGCCTATTCTATCACTATAGCAGTATTCCTCCATGCATTGTAGCAAAAGTAACTTAAAACAAGATAAGAACATTTGAAATGATTTCACTGTTCTCTTCAGTTGAACTATGGAGTGGTACTTCCATGGTAGGACACTGCATTACACAATTTGTTACATCTGTGTTTCTTGTAAAGTATTCCCTGTGAAGTTTGTCATCAACTGGAATATTGCATTCTGTAACTCGGTGGCTAATGCACCCATATTCATGAGTGTAGTGATGTAGCCCCCTGACTTTCCCTAATGTATGTAGGGGGAGGGGGGAATGAGTAGTTTCCCCTTCATACACATGAAAAAAAATAAAGCGAAAAGGTATGAAAAGTGTGTGGTCTATTAGCCTTTTTATTTTGTAACATGATTGATAGATACTAAACTTGGATATGACTGTTAACATGGTATCCTCAGGGCGAGTGCCTGGCTATAAATTGGCAAATGTCATAAAAGATAATAGTTAACAGAATTTTATTATTGTGGGAATGGAAGACATTAATTCCATGTACCTCTGTGCTGCCTAACTGGTATTTTAACTGGTATTTCATACAATAAAACTTTACTCAAGGTCAGATAATTACATGCTAGATTCAGTAGAAGGGTGGGTGTTCTTATAGAGAGTTTCCAGATGAGATTGTAACCCCAGGTATAGGCTTATACATACATATATTGTAAACTGTGGTATACAGATTTAATGGGTTCCAGATAATGCCGTCTTAGGGGCATGCAACATGCAGTGTACATTTGTAGCTTTTAGCATGACACATCCCCCATACTCTTTTGTATGGTTTCCATTGACAGATACAGGACACTCAAGGATATTAAATGTCAGCAATATTTCATGCACTGAGAAACTTTCACTCTTTCAACTATGTCACTAAATTTTATGAAATGTAAGACATCTTAAATTATTTTGAAAAATTATCAAAACATGCTTGCTTGTGAGCAGGTATAAGGTGGTATAGGATGGTAGATATATATTTGTACTCTGCAGTATCATACAGTAAATTGGACTGCGTGCAGTTCCGCCATCACATTGCCTTGAAATTAAACTTAGCCTGATGTATCACCCAGTCAAATTTTGCATGGCAATTTTGAACACAAAAACTAATGAAATGTTTTTCATATTTAGGAAATATGATGTATTCTATAAAGGTATACAAGTATGACATTTTACCTTTATTTACATAATCATAAAATGCATCAAGAGTTGAGAATGTGTCCTTCAGTTTTCATGCACAGTGTGTAGCCATATATTAAAACTTTTGGCAGCAGCAGTCTTGAGCCATGAAATCAAAGGATATATGTTACAGATGATTAGACCCCCTCACAGGCTACACTCTATGGCTGGTGTAGCCTGGCTCAGCAAACTGTCATAGCTACTTGGTGGCTATGCTAGTTTGCGTAGTCGGCTCAGTTTCTGCTGCTGAACCAAGCTACACCAGCCATATAGTGTATAGGCATGTGAAGTGCCATGAGAGCGTCTTGCAGATGATGCACATGTAAAGATGGAACACTTAGAAAATAATGATGAATTGAAAATGGTAACTGGCTTTTTCCTTGCATTGTTCAAATACCGGTAGTCAGCTGTTTGTGATTGTCTGCAAGAATACCATCTAATAGTTGACACTGAGCTCGATAACATGTTCTTTCATTTGTCCAAAGAATTCAAACACTGATATCTGGACAAAATGGTGAGAGTGAATTCCCTCCAAGCAAAACATCTGTTCAGTTTTGTCTGCAATTAATCTAAATTCCTGCCCTTTGGTGGGATTGACAAAATCCTCACCGATTAATCTAGAATAGTCTGGTTCGCTAAAACTAGTGTTTTCGAAGATAGTGTCTACAATTCTCATATCTTCTGATACCATTTGTGAAGGTCAAGTTTCCCATGAAGGAGGCGGAAGAAACGAAGTATGGGAAAAGGCTTAGCCTTCAAGCCATGACCTTGGCTTTGAAGAATAATGGACATCACAGTGAACATCCAAATAAACCAGATACAGACACACATGTTCATGTGTTTGTGGAATTATTGTCCTCAGGGGAAGCCTCCTTTCAGCCACATAAAGCAAGAAAAAACTTATACCATTTTGATTCAAGTTGTCAGTCTATGACAGGTTTTGTTACTATCCAAGTAAATGTACACAAGTTTAAAAATTTACAGAAATAGTAAAATTTCAAACAAACAGAGCCATTTACTCTGCAGGTATTCTGTAGGAGATAACTGGCTGGGCCATTTTGTGTGAATTCACATAATACAAAGGAAAGCTGTACTGGAGGGAAGAGGGTGCTAAGTGCTCGTCCACAACACAAAGAACATGCCCCTGGTATTAAATACATACCTGTGTGTGTGTGTGTCGTGAAGGGAGCTAGCTATCACAACACTGACAGTGACTTTCGTGTGTTTGAATAAAGGAGACAGGGTATATGTTAGCATATCATCAAAATTGATGCTACTTGCGTGTTGTTCATAAGTATGGAAAGGATTGAATATATCCTACTGCTATTTACTATTTTATGATCACTAAATGGAAAAGTAGATACTTGGAAACTGTATCTAGATTAACATAAAGATAAAAGGCAAGCCCATAGACAGTTTCTCTATTGCCTATGGGTAGCCTAGGTGCAATAGACAAATAGATTTGTTTCCATGTTATATCACAGGGCTTGAATTTGGAGATGTTTTAGCACTTTAGCACTACAGTGAATTACAGGACTTCGATTTTAAAGGTACATGTCAAGACACTCACCGGTATAGGGCTCACATTATGCTAGGAGTTAGATATATAGCGACAATTACATATGGTACAAAGTTAATTGCAGCATCATGTTCTTTTCTTGTCAAGGTAGAACAGCTATGAAAGCCAACTGCTGCTGTCCAATTATACCATTGGTGTTGGAGTTATGAATCCACAATTCATGCACTTGCATTCTGTGTTCCCACTCTCAAAGGGCCCTTCTGTGAACTAATGAGCATCTCTTGCTCTGCCATTGATACCCATTGAGAACCTTTCAATGAGATCGTGTACCTCTTTCACCGGCATATTGATTTTTTCACGCCACCTCTAAGTATGACAAAACACAACTGATGGTGGTCCCATTGGCTTCTACATGCTAACTTTTAACAAGTGTTCTCCTTGGTGACAAATTAAAAAAGTTACTTTGCCAATGAGTTTTATTAGCCTGAGAAAGTTTCCCATGATTAAGTGTGCATTTAAATCCATTAGGAGATCACACATCTTTCCTGGGACGTTATTCTCAATCCATTGTCTTCCCTCTTCTCAATGAAAATTTCAAACTTTGAACGGTCAATCGGTGAGCTTTGAATGAGCGGCAATTTCAGGATTAATAATAATGCCTTCTCAAGAACTGCCATTCATGAGGACGCCAGTTATCTTTTTCCTTTTATCCTCCAGGATTGGAATGTTGAGCCTGTTTACTTACTCCCTCTGTCCCACCGTTCAGTTCAACCACTATGTGCAGTGCGGTGTCTTTGTATGGTAGCAGTCAGGAACACTACGCCTTGTTGACACAAGTTTAGCATGGTGGCTATGCAGCAGGGAAACTAAAATAATGCCTAGCCAATCAAACTAAACAAGAGACAGCCAGCATTCAGAGAGACAGAGAAGGGTGTTTCCCTACCAGCTGACCACTGTGCATCAAGTCATAATCAGCCCTTTGTGTGAGGGCATTTCAAAGAGCAAACTTGCAACAAACTTGTAGCCTAGGGGGCCAGCTTTTATCTGGTATAAAAAGGAGGGGTTGACAACAGAGGTGGATCAGTACAGTAGGCAGGTATTACACTGCAAGTGTTCAGAGCGTGTGTCTAGTGAACCATTATACTCTACATCAGTACCATGGATCAGGTCTATTCAGAATGGACCACTGTATGCATTTTGCTTTTGTTTGCCCTGTTTGGACCAACGAGGTGCGAGTCAAATTTACCAGTTGATGGTATGTATATACCAAAGCCTTTTCACATTATGGTGATGTTGAACACTTTTATTGAGCTTCTTTGGCGAAAAATGACAGGCTTTACGTAATTACTAATATGTGTTCTCCTTCTCTACTTGTCATTTGTGTAAAATGTATGGGACATCAGAAGATAACACATGGCTCCCTACTGTACCAGAATAGCAAGGGTGTCAACTTTTTAACCCCTTTCTCTGTATACCAGGCATACAGTTCTATAATCATGGTTTTTTGAACCATAACAGTTGCAGGCACAATGGTACAGGCTGTGTGTTTTATCTGTAGGGGTATTTGTACCGTGAGTTTTACTCCTCAAGTGTTTTGAGCCCAGGCTATTGTTTTGAGCAGTCAACAGATGTGACACCAGAACACCGCATAGGTCATAGTTGTCAAACAGATCAGCTACCACACATTTGTATCTAAGTAGTCATGCATGCAGATGTATCATAAACACACACAGTAATTTGGTTTGGCGAGTATAAGACAGTGAAATGTTTATGTTTTATAGCACAAGTATAGGTATACACATGTACGTGTATATTGTATGGCCCAATCAGTGTGTGCGACACCTGCTGATTGTACTCTGTGTATAACAGAGTCCCATTATTGTATTGTGAAATGGTAGGGGTACCTGCAGAAAGTTTCAACTCTCACAGTCACATCTGACATGTAGCAGTTGAATAACCCAGTTATTCAGTTTTGTCTTAATTTTCAAACATGGCCTCTCAGCCTAAGAGACCAACCAATGCTATTTAATAGCTGTGCAGCTTGGATTTTACACAAGGGAAGAAAAACTGATAAGAATAAATAAGTATTACTGCTTTTGCAAAAAGCTGTCAAGTGTAACAATCGTCTCATTTTCCCATGTTGTGTATTTATATATATAATTAGAGGGTGTTTACCTGCAGGGAAAACATGAAGGATAGAGTAGAAGATAGGTATTCTCTCACAGTCCAGACTGTGATTCTCCTAATGTCTTTGCCACCAGGTGATTGACAAGTGTTGATACAGTGTTAAAAGACCACATTTTCCAAATAATTACACACTCTGAAACTTTACGTGGTATCTGTAATATTTGTAGATTTGTTATCTCTTTTAGCAGTGGTACATGAATCCGAAATTAACAAAAACAGACAGAATACCGCAATCTTATGAAATTTATCTACTTTTATTGTGTTCCTAGGGTGTTCAGATGGAACAATGGAAGGTTTTTCAACTCATCCCAGACTAGCTGCTTGCAGTGGTTCATGGCATGGCCATATCAGAAACAGTAGCAGTCTATGTGCAGAGGGCTGGAGTGTGTGTAACTGGAAGGATGTAGATCTGCTACGAACGGTCGCCTGGTCACAAGCAACATCCGTTGGTGGTTGCTATGCCTACAATGCAGCTCATGATAAAGGCCAGTGTAAGGAATGTGTGGAGGACATCAACCAGGTAAAGTCAGATTTTGCATCGTTTGTAGTCAAAAACAAAATAACACATTTTCTATGAGTTAGACTAGACTAGTGTTTATGTGTGAATGAATAAGAAAACTGTATTTATCAAGTACTGTATGTAAAATCATTCATCACTATAGTCTATTTCTGGATTTTTGGTGTAGTTGTCATCAAATTCAGATCAGCTTTTGTGTTTAATTGAACAAGTAAGAGTAGATTTCACCATCATGGGAAAACAACCTCCTAATTGCGATTTCACTTACATGGCTTCTAAATCCACTGGTGTTAAAGTATTCTGCAATTTCAGAGATTGTTCCTCAAATCACGGTATTATCCCTTCCTTTGTGAGTTTTGACGGGAGTTCCTTTGAAAGGGAAATTGGCAATAGACTCTTGAATAGTCTACCACTTTGGGAAGGAATCCCTCCTTTGTTGTGCAACTGTAAGTCTCACAAATCCTGGAATTTCAGGCTAACTTGTTCATGTAACATGGTATTTCCGAGTTAAGAGGATACAGAACTCATTTTTGCAGTGTACACTCTGCTTCTTCTAGGAACAGTGCTCATTGTTTACATAAAAATTGCTCATAAATCATGGATTTGACAGTATTATGTAGATATTTTGTGACAAAGAAAATGGCGATATGTTCATGCCCGAAATTGTCTGGAACAGACTTCATTAAATAACTGAAACTTCACATTCAAGTATTTGCCTTTCTTTGGCCATGTTTATGCTGAAGTTTCCACTTGCTAATCTTATATGAATAGAATACACAGCCGTGGTGAATGTCAACTTGCCATCATTTCAAAGAGTGAAGTTGCTTTCTTTGTTTTCAGAATATTTCTGACTACTGGCATTACCCCACTGTGTGTGGTGACATACACTGCATACATGCATGCTGTCTGCACGTCACACGACTGACTTACCCTATTAAAAATCATTTTACCATGACTGTACAACAACATTCTCACTTTCCTCCTCCTTGTGGGGTCAAACACACACATATAAATTGCCATCTTGCTAAGAAATGACATTGTTTGCAGGAATGCTAGGTTTTATCTCCACAAGTCTTTAACACATTTTGGAAAATATCTCCGCCTACAGCAGATATAATCTACAAATTGTAGTAACCTACATTTGGCATACGCTTTGTATTAAATCAGCTTTCAGACATGTTAACAGTTATGGCCGATGTTCATATGTTTGCTTATAGCTAAGCTTAGGCAGTCCACTCACTGGGATATCTGAGTATGGCCAATGGCTTTGAATAGTCCAGTTCACTAGCAACGCAGGCATTTTATGGACTGATTGCTTGGGTTCAAAGATTGAGCACTGACTGTGGTGAGCTGTAGAAGTAGTTTGGTTTTGAGAGCTGTACATGTCATAAAAATGCACATGCACAGTGTTTAGCCACGATTGCCGTGTTTGATTAATGTGTCTGCCGAGATTTTGAGGGTTTCACATTGGAGCCAGTGTGACTCCATCAGTCGGTCCACCTGTTGAATGTTCTGAAGTCATTATTGTCGACAAAACTACAACATATCCTACATGTGACTTGGTTACATGGTATTAGACCCTATGGCCATTTAGCCAGGTGGGTAAGCTGTGAGTAAGGCCATGAAATAACACCCACAGCCAACCCTTACCAATAGTTCTCTTCTAATCCTCAATCAAAGTCAAGAGCTACTAGTGTCAGTATAGAATTGAACCAGTGACTCAAATTTTGCCTGCAGTACTCTGCGTCATAGAAAAGAGAATACAAAAGACTGCCTCATCTAGACTTGCTCATTGAAGTTTTCTTTTGGAATGAAAGTGAAGATTGTGATCGCTAACAGCATTTTGGAAAGATTTAACACTAGGAAAAGTACTCAATAGCTATTCGTAAAAAACGTTCTTTCTGTTCAGGATGAGTCACTTTCATTTATAGACAGAGGTAACAAGTGCTCTTACTACACATTTTGAAATTGGTATTTGTTTTGGAAAACACCAACAATTGGCATAAGTTAGACAGCCGGGTCTATTAGCAACAAGTGTTGTAACTTGTGTTAGAGGTTGGACAATAAAGTGCAAACCAAGAAATTATAGCAGTCAGCATAAATTTTATTTCAATGATGATTTCAAGAAAATTGATGTGGGTTAGAAAAGTAGCAAATCGAAAAATCCAAAATTGACAAAGTCATATGCTAGTATGAGGTGTACTACAGACTGACACACAGAGCAATTCGACAATAACAGCACACTACAATTGCCAATTCTGCAGTGAAAAGAGTACTGTGGGAATTCTATTGGATACCATTATAATCCCATGATTAAGGTTTCTCTCTCAGGTGCCCTTGTTAGCTTTTTGTTTCAGCCGGCATCAAAGAATTGAGAGCGCTTGTTTTCACAGCAAGTCCATGTAAGCCTGTAATGAGTATTGTGGGGATATAGCATTTTTTGCCTTTACAGTCACACTTTAAGGACACACACACATGTGTAAGTACATTGTGTAGTAAATCAATGATCCTATTCAATCTCAACCACTGGACAACTTGTTCTTCTTTGTGACAAACAATGGACAAAACAAATATCTTGGTCATGGATTCCTGTACATGTGAATTTGTCCATCTCTGTGTGTGTGTGCAACTGCCCAAGAGAGGGAGGGAATGAAAGGAAGCAAGTGGTCATTTGGGTAATTTTCCAAGCGACAGCACACCTGTTTTGGTCTGTTGATCCGATTGCATGCACACAGGTGGCATTTGGTGTAAGATTTCCATCTTTGTAAATTGTATCACCTGAAATGTTTTCACAAACATTCCAGGGTGTTTATTAAATTTCTAAAATAAACGTGACAATTTACACAATGGAAAGGCGAAGGGTAAAGTCAAATGATGGTGGTGCAGCTGTCATAGTGGAAACTTCATCAGTGCAGCTAAAGAGCACTGAGATCTTTCTTATGGTTCTAATTAACATCTTTCTAAGGGTGCCTTTTGTGATGAATAAATATGACCATCCCCCCTAAAATTATGTTTAATTTTGAGAAATTAAGCATGGGCCCAGTTATTTTCAGTCCTGCCACTTCATTAATAAACTAAACTGTACAAGAATACTTTCTGACCAGAAAAGAGCATTAAACCATAAGTTAGTTAATGATGAATTATTTTGACAAAGTTTTGTTGATTATCAAAATAGAATCCTTTTCAGTATGACTGAATGTGTAACATATTTTTTCTCATCCATAATTTGGAGAGGAATTCCTGAGGTCACTCAGATGCAAGATTGATTATTGTCAATCTCAGGTGTAGTAAAATTGATTATTAATTGATTATACATTAAGCTTTGAATAGCAGTCAGTTTTAAGCTTTTAGTACTGTGTATTTAGCTGTTGTAAATTCAAATAGTTTTGATAGATTTTGATACACTCAAAATATTTCCCAATATTTGGTACCCATATTTTAAGAAACATTCATTGTATCTTAATGATGTACACGTGAAACTGTAGCTATCAAAAAGCAAAAAGTTTGAAAGTTTGAAATCAACAAAAAGTACTAGTTTTGCAGTTAAACTGAAGGAAGTTTTAGAGAAAACTCCATTACTGTAGACTTTCACAAATTTGACCTTGGATGAAAACATTTATGACAGATAGCAACAGTGTGTGTGTTTTGATGCCATTGGTAACACCATGCAATAACCACCAGTTTGGAGCCGTGAGGCACAAAGTGATGTAACAAGGCAAATCCAGAAATAGAATTAGCCCTCAAGACTGGGTGATTTACATTCCACTTTGTGGTCAATCTGTGTATACCGGCGGAAATTCTGACACACGACACACAATGGAAATTGCCAATAATGCTGAAAACACTTCATTCAAAAGTTCACACTTTCTTCACATTTTATGAAATCTTGCCAACGGATCTCCATTTACGAAAGTTTTCAGTGTCAGTGTCTCTGCAAAGTTGGATCTGTGTAGTAAATCAATGTTATTTTCATGCAATATTGGTCTAGGAACTCTTTGGCATTTTTGTACCCAAAACTGCATTCTAACGGTATTGTTTTGGTGACACAAAATGTTTGAGAAGTCCTAGACTATAGTTTGAGTTCACCCAGCCAGGATTTCTTAGGGTACTTTGCCGTGTTTTTCAGTGACATTGCTCTGAACTTGTCACTGGCTGTGGTTTTTGACCTGTTCATCCCCAATTCCCTGTAAACAGGTCCACACTCACCATTGATAACAATGGGTTTGGGTCAAACCATGGTGGTGAAAGCGGTTTTAAGCTATGGTGCCAGAAATGGAAGATTTTCACCATTCAAGGCCATTTCCAGTCTGATTAAAATCAGATGTAAAGAGATGGTTCTGTTTTAACCCACGGCTAAGTTATGCTGCTACTCAAGGCAACACTAGCAAAGACTGAATGGCTCTATTAAAACACAAATCACCACAGTGACCAGAAATTTATGTCTACCTTTGTATGTCTTTATCTTGATAAATAAAGTCAAACAAACTTCAAAAGAACAGAGACAAAAAACAAAATAATGTACATACTCACAGTTTCATATGCTACAGCATTGTTCAAAGTCAGAAACTGAGATTGAAATAAGGACTAGATACTATGATGTATGCGTGTCTGTGTTTCTGCGTCTGTGTGTGTGTGTGTGTTGTGTGTTGATACCTGTTACCAGCAATACATTGAAAAGTATTTACAAGTAACACGTCCCATTCATTTTCATTAAAGGATGACATGGCCGGGATTGGGAAAGGATGTCCACATCAAAATTTTGGCCAAAATTCTTGCCTTGCCAATGGACGAATAGATGCCAGCTGTTGCATTGATAGCGTGACCAGGGAAGCCTGTACTTTCATACCAGGCGTCATCTCTGGTGTTCTATGCTGCAAACCAGAGGGTAAGTTTTATTAACGTCACCTCAAATCTGCAAACACCACAACACTAGACTACCGGTACTTGTATTAAGCTCATTTGGACTTGCATGTATTATATCTACTGAACAAAGAACACTCATTAAAAAAAATCAGCTCAGTGGATAAGTCTACAGGAACTGAAATGTTTTATGTTCCTGGTTCTCACATAGCAGCCACAAAGGTCTTACATATGCCAATTACCTCAGGCCGATTCAACACAGTCACTGATAAACAGACACAATATTAAGCTACTATCCTTGAAAAAAGGCATAAAACACACATACTCCAAGTTTTTCAGTTGCTTTTCAATGAATAGTCTCAAGCTTTAGTTGACTTAATAAGCACAGGATAGGCAGAATGTTTTTCCAGCACTGACAGGCTACAATACCCTCAGTTTCCTTTCACATTGATTTCTGCTGTTTACACAAGTACACAAATCAATCCTCCCATGAAGAGAGTGGCACTGAAATCTCTTTGTACTGTCATGTGAGAACATTATAGCAATACATTCATGGTCACACCAATGCCCACAATTACTCAGTGTAGCTACAGTGGCAGCATGTACCGTAAAAACCCGATCAATTCGACCAGAAAAAAATAATTACGATTTCAAAATCGTCGAATTATTAGGAAATTCACAACGCCGAAATAATTTAAGTGGTCGAATTATTAGAGATTCGATGTTTTACAGGGTTCATGAATGATATGTTACCACCTTTGATGATTGAAATAAATCCGACTTTCCTGAAGTCCGACTTGGACATATTCGGTTTTGAAAATTGTATTGTTCTGTGTATTTTATCAAAATAAAATGTTCAAAAACGTGGACAAGGACAAGTTTAGTTTTACTTATTACTCTTTTTAACCCGATGTCGATATATATTTATGTTGTAAGATGGCTTCCGACTTTGACAAACTGCTGTGAGTATATTACTTTTCCGATCCTCGATCTCCAATATCTCACCGCTCAGAAACGTAAGTAGTGCATGATGTTGACAAACCACGTGTTTCCCCAATCCCGCTAATATCATTTTAGAAATCCGAGTTTACAATACTTGGTTACGGTTCGACATAGTACTGTATTCGTTAAATTCCCATAATTAAATACCGGCACGCCATGCTATGTTTGCCAAACATCAGGTAAGTTATAGTCTGCCGTTGTTTTGAAACGAAATATATTGTAACCAAAATTGTCTTCACGACGGTTTCTACATGAAAATTATGTCGGAACATTTGCCGACATAGCTGCATCCCTTAGTCCTGTGATAAACGATTTTGACGTACTCTTCTTTTTTTACCAGACTTCTACGTTTTGCTTTACTTCCTAATAAAAGGTTTCACCTTTTTTCGTGACAATTGGACAATATCATGGCGTTTCATCTTTTCGACGGCAACGATTCACTGACAAAATTGTTCGATAGAGTTGTCAACTTTCACTCTTGTATATCAAATCCCTCCGTTCGTATTTGATAATGTATAACTCTACGTTTCACTACTTCAAGCTTTCATCATGTATGATCATATTTGCCTCGTCTTTTCTGGAAAGTCTGCTGCTTGACATTGCGTTTCGTTCGTAAATGCGTAAATGTCGGTATTTCGATCAATGCAAACGAAATTATTAATCTGCTCCCCGATTTGTCGATAATTTATTAGTCCCCTCTCCGTACATCGCATTTTATTATTGTCTTTCTTTATTTTCTCGTTCATTTGTGTAATGATGAGTGCAAGTTCTGTGATCTTATGTCTTTGTATTCATGTTTATTTAACGGTATATCTCTTTTTGGAGGATGTGGTGGCCCTAAAAAGGGCCGTTTGGTTTGGGTTTGACTTAGTTTGACATGGTTCGTTGGTGGTTTTGAGGCCCTGAAAAGGGCCTTTTTTGGCTGGAGTTAGGTGACTTATGCTGTCGACCTAATCACCATCCGACACACTTTCAAAACCCTCGAACCATGGTTCTTCTTCGTCGTCCCCTGCGTCGAAGAGCTCCGTCAGCACGTCAGCGATGACTTGCTCGTCGTGGGTCAGGCCGTCCTCGCTGCCGTCTAGGGCGTTGGTGATGCCACAAACCTTAAATGATTTGCTCACCATAAACGGTTGACGTTTCAGACGACGCCATGCTGCTGCCACCCAGTCCACCACAGTCTGCTTGTCCGCCGGTGTCAGTCTGCCGTCGTTGTCCACATCGTTGGATGCTGCAGCCTTCTCTGCAGCGGAACGGATGAAGGACGTCCATGACTTGCGCAGCTCCGCCTTGAAAGGTTTGTTGAGGCAGACGTCTAGAGGCTGCAGTTTCGACGTACAGCCTCCGGGGATCACAGCCATAACGGTATTCGATCGACGGAGCTTGTTCTTCACCTCCTCGGTTTTATGGGCCCGGAAAGAGTCCAATACTAACATCGAATATTGGCGTTTGGTGTAAGGCACCCATATTTCGTTGAGCCATCGCAGCATCAGATCTTCGTCCATCCATCCCTTTGCCTGAACGGCGACGACGAAGCCTGGCGGAGCCTCAAGGCTGAGTTCTCTCTTCCCCTTAAATATGATCATGGGAGGAAGGACGTCGCCGTTCGAGGCCACGGTGAGAACGACGGTAAGATGTCGTTTTTCAGCTCCCCGTTGTACGCACCTTGATGGTCTTGGCACCGCGTCTGTCCACCGTCTTGTTCGGCACTAGGTCGAAATACACGGGGGTTTCATCCATGTTGCCGATGATGTCAAACTCGTCCTCTTCCCGTTTCTTCCTCACGTACTCGTGAAAACTTGCCATGAGTGATTGCAAGTTCGCGGGGAGCTTCTGTGCCATGGACGTTTTGGATCGCATGGTTAAGTCATGCCGATCCATAAAACGACGGCACCAACCTTTTGACGCTTTGAAGTCGGGCCTCGTTGGTCGGATGAGCTGGAGGGCATGAGCACAGATAGCCTCTATTGAGACAGGTAGCTGCAAGTCACGCTGCCTCAGTACCCATGCCAGGATTTCATCATCGATGTCTTTTTGGTAGCCTGTACGCCGTCCACCACCGAAGCGCCTGCCACCAGAGGTAAAGTTTTCAACCTCGAAATTGTACTTTCTCCACGTCTTCAATGTCGAAGGCGGGATATTGTACAACTTCGCGATTGCGTTGTAACCGAAAACTTTAGCCTCTTCAAATATGGCTTGGCGCTGCTTCGGCGTGTACGACTTGTACAAACCCCTTTTGGACGGCGTTGTCACCGGTGACTTGGACGGCTCAGGTGTCTGTAGATTTACCTGCTCGGAAGCCGGTGAACCTTCGTCATGGGTGCCGGTGACGGTCTCGAGTCGTGGCTTCTTCGGTGGACGGCCAACTGGTCGTTTCTTCGGCTTCGTTGGCTTCGTTGGCAGCGGTGCATTCAGGAGCAATGGACTGATTGCAGGAATTTCTGCCGTCGCCTTGGTGAAAAAAGAGTCGATGCGCTGCATGTCGAAAGTGAAAGCTGGAGCTGTTCTTCGTAGAGACGATCGAACCGATGTACCTGACAGTGCAAATTTCATGGGTATTTATCCCTAAAACTGCACATTAATATGGAGTGCTAACAAAGTGACAATGGCATAACCAATAAACTTGTATACGATAACCAACCTATCTTCTATCCGTGTTTTCTATTCACATACACAGACAGTATACACACTCACTGGTATATTTTTTCCTATAGTTATGTAGTTTTGTTTGCAAAGATTTACGATTGTTCACAACAGAAAGTTTCGAAAAAATGTAAATTAACATGATACATACAAGTAACTCTGTGTAACAAACAAGAAAACGCAAATCCGGTATCTATCTACGAAAGTGAATCTACGTCGAACGACTCTCATTCATCAGTGTGTGAAAGTCTACACATTACGTTCTTATTTACTTTTGTTTCACCAAACCGACCACTTAAAACATGAAACACGATGCAAAACTCAAAGACTTCATATAGAAGACAGAGACGACGATGTTAACACAGAAAACAGAAACATCGATGCGTGGTTTCACTTTAATAAAAAATGCTATCTTACAATGATGATGTACACGAACACAGTGCACAAACAAACAAACGACATAGGGAATGAGGTTCCCCACACAACATGGACACTCAAACACCGTCGTCAAAAGACTATAAAACACGAATAGAATGATACACTTCAAGTTCTAAATGGATATACATACCACTCTTTCACTCTTCCTTAAATTCACCCAGTAAACGCAATTCTCTTTCTCTTTCACTGCTATCTCCCCGTGTAAATACAGTCTATGGCCAATACACTATCACAACCAACATTTCGTAAACTTTAAGAAATGCAGTAATGTTCACAACCGGGCTAAAATCATATCACAAAGCATCTATAATTTGAAATTGTGTGTTCTTCAATAGCAAAGATAGTCGTTGCTACTCATCTGTCTTCATTGAGACGAAAGGATGTTACGAAATGCTAAACGAAACTGTCAAATACATCATTTAAGTATTTGTGCTGTCTTCATGACATCGATATATAAATTTGGAACGTTTTCCCGCCTAGTACAAATTCTTTATTGCGCTAACATTCGGCATTCACTTCCCTTGTACTCTACGGTATGTGAAAGATTCTACGGTATGTTGCAATAAACGTCATGAAATTTGTATTACGGTACCGCCACGTACATATGATATTTGTGGATGTTTTAAACGACACACTGAAAAGACTAACGTGAAAAAGAAAAAAAAAAGAAAAAATCAATGGACACTTCTTCAAGTCATATTTTTTACAGTCGAATGCCTCACAAGTGATAGTTTGAAACATTTTGATTGGTCGGTTACACAGACTGGAGCTAAGAGCTGTTGCAATTGTATACCCAAGTGATAACGTGCACACTGTATTGGTACATTACGAAGTGATAAGTAGATATTCAACAAAAATATCGTTTGATAAGCTTCAAGTGGCTTGTCTTCTCAGTTATCCATTCATGTTCATACTTTCGATTCTTTAGCTTGTCCTCCTCTTCTGATACCTACCTTGTCAACGCGACATCCTGTCTCTCTTCATTTGTACCAAATTGGCGTGTGCACGTGATGAAATACTAACAGTACCGAACCACAATATCTGTTCTTGCGTGGCATATTATGATGCGACATTCGCAAATAATCAGAAAAAAGTGAAAGCTGGATAAAAATGCGCTATTAGAAGTTCCTAATATGTCATATCCGCCATTGCTGAGATGCCAGTTCAGCTAACTCAACGTCACGACGTCGCGACGGCAGTGTTAGTTTTCTCTTTCGACACGAGCCATTTAAGCCATGTTTCAAATGAATTAAAATCGTATTCAAATAATAAGCAGTGAATACAACGAATTTCACAGCAATGTTGTTGCTGTTTCGCTCTTTTAAAGGTCTGTTGGTTTATTTGATGCAGCAAAGACGTACTACGGTAACACGGCATAATACAGGAGCCAATCAATTGAATATTCACGTAGAACCAATGGTGAGGTATTCATGCAAAATTTTCTCCCGTTTCCAGTAATTAATTATTAAATAATTATTTGCCCGGCGGTAAAAAATTGTCATCTTAGCTCGAAGTAGTGGATTTGCTCACACCTATGGTGAAATCTAAATTGGTTATCAGCGATAACAAAGTTCCGTTGTACCGTATTATGTACATTGTCATCAGTTGCTAATGAGCTTTTGTACAGACTGAAAAGATCAGGATAAAGCAATATCCTAAAAAATATTAACCTAAGACATCTCCATAGTACATTTTTTTATATCACCGCACTGATATGTTTATAGTGCGAGTGGTTTCGGTCAGAAAGTAAACACTCAGCACCTGGTAGCTTATTCCCGTCTCGGTTGACATAATAGACGTGCTAAGAGGCGCTGTGTATCGGTGAATCGTGATAATGTATTGTTCACGTACGCTCAATTGGTTACGAAGTGGTAACGTGTTTGATAAGCTTGAGGTGACTTGTCTTCTCAGTCATCCATTCATGTTTATACGTTCGATTCTTTAGCTTGTCCTCCTCTTCTGATACCTACCTTGTCAACGCGACATCCTGTCTCTCTACATTTGTACCAGATTGGCGTGTGCACGTGATGATATTCGATAAAATGCCCGCCACTACAGTAACTCGGTTCTCTAGTACTTTCTATGGTTCTACATGGGACGTTATGATCCAACATTTCTTACAAAGGTACGAAGTGGGAAAAAAATTCTATTTTCACAACTTTTCGACATGTTGAAAAGTGCATCGTAACTTAAAATCTCCGTTCTTTTTCATATAGGGGAGGGAGAAAGCATTCGTTGATAAACGCTGAATTAAAAAAAAATTGACAATGTCTACCTCCCGAACATGGAGACCAACCGATCACGCTTTTAACGACACAAGATATCAAGAAGAAACAAAATCCACGGACGTGTTTGAATATTAAAGTAGACGATACCGTTTTGTTTGCTCGATAACCACGTGAGCATATGCCGAAAACGTCTGTTTAAACGTTTACCTGTTTTCCTTCGAGCGGTGACAACGATGAAAGGGCAAAATCACGTCAGTCGCGGAGCTATGCCATCAAATATATCTGTGAATTTCAATACGTTGATGTCATCTCTGATTTCAGATGAAGGACTGGCAGTATATATATATATATATATATATATATCATTCTAATGGAAGTTTTACACCCAGTCAATTTGTGCTGCATCGCGTCGCATTCGTTCATGACTCGATATAGATTTTTCGTGTACATTTATTAAACTCGCAAGAATCGTTTTCCTTTCTGAGAAATATGCGTACCCATCAATGACTGATAAGTTTGACGTCCGCATCATTTTCCAGTCTCCTTATTATTGCTGTTTTATTGAGTTGCTACTATCGACAATGTTTGTCTTATATGGAAAAAAATCGACCAAGTGCGAGTTATGAAAGAATAGATTTCTCCCGAGGGAAAGTGTGGCGTCTAGATGTCGCACATCATAGCGTCCCTGACTACTGCGTCATCGAGAGTGGGCGTTCCGTAAGCTTGTTTGACCAATTAAACGTAACCATTTTGCATATGATTATAGTAACGAAAACATGCTGATTGCTGATTGGTTAAAATATGTATAAAATAACGAAGAAACAGTGAAATCAATCACTGTCATCGTGACGTTCTGTCAAGAAAGATGCCTCTGAAGATAGTCATAATCCGCAGTGTGCTTGCTGTTTGTGTGCAACACTAGAGAAGTGGTCGGCAGCTGTCTGTGGAGCGAAGGCTACGAACTGTTACGTCAAGATGGGAACCCTCATGACAAGAATGCGGTTGCAATCACTCGTGACGGCGTCAAGTTTGGCAGTTTGAAAAGAGATGCTGCAAGAATCATCGCTGTCTTTATAGATGCTTGTGTTCCACGAGGCAAGATCAAGAAAGAAATCGGCATTTCACCACTCAAGAAGAGTTGGCATTGCACAAGTTTGCAATGTCAGATTTTACGTAAGCGAAAATGCCACAAAACTAATTGAAAAAGTTCTAAAGAGAACTGATTACGAGTGGCAAGTCATTTAACTGCCTTTGACACAAACAAAACGGCCCTTTTCAGGGCCAACACATCCTCCAAAAAGAGTTTACCGTATACATATTTTAACCCCATTCATCCCCAAAGGTACTTCGATTGCCGTTAACTATGATGAGCTATGACTTCTTTCTTTCCATTGTACTGGCAGAGTCGGCTTTTGTTATGCATGTAGTCGAAGCTGCAGCGGCAGTTTGTCAAGATAGGTCGGTCGAATTAATAGAGATCGAGAAAGTCCCAATTTTAGTCGGTGGTCGATTTGATAGGGCCCAAATAAAATTATGTTTTGTGAAAAAAATAGGGTGGTCGAATTAATAGGGTGGTCGAATTGATCGGGTTTTTACGGTAATTACCGTACCCTGTCCAATCCACTTACTGCCCATCTACATCACATTCCTTCATATGTCACAAGTTCTGATAGATGTTTCTAACCAACATACACATACATGTGCACACACACACACACACACACACCCCACCCAGCCTGTCTCCTGTGGTCCAACACTACCATGCTACACAATATGCATGGTTGCACCACTGTTGGAATGATTGGGGGGGAGCTCATGTCATTATACTGTTCTCAAGTCTTTAGTATCACAAAAATGCTAGAATCTCTTACAATTTTCGTTCAACCTGTGCGCCCCAATTCCTGTAAACAAGTCCACAATCACCAATTACAGCGATGGGTTTGGGCCAAACCACAGTGGTTAAAGGTGTATTTGCTAGAGTCAGCAACACTTTCCATTTGCAATGCAGCTGTATACAGACCAACATTTTCTTACGAAATGTCAGCATGGGCGATTTGTTTTGCTTAATTGGAGAAGTTAACACATCAATCACACATACACACAATAACAACTTAGCTAGGCATTATGCAATGAATGCCTTAGCCTCCAAAGACGGAGCCCATTCAGTACATTGTTTATGTACTTCTAGTCTCATGCATGTAGGCCTACGCCATGGAGAGTTCCATGGTGTAATTTCACTTTGCTTCCCAACATTTGTTATTGCTCACTCAAGCAAATTTTCACTGCTGCTGTTCAGTCTATTAAAACCTACAATTTTTTTCTCTCGTTATTGCTGGTTTCATTGGTAACCATTAGCACAGGCAAAAACGGTATGTAATTAAGTGTTAAACTATTGAAGGCACTATGTGCTGTTATATCATGTAAGCCAGCAGCTGTTAGCTTGATGTGTGTGTGGTAAGTGGGTCATTTGGCTGTTCAATTAGCTACATACATGCATGAGGCACTGTAACAAGCAAACAAAAATATTTTCAATGTAAAGAACCTATGATCAGTGCTTTATTATAACTTTAATTAAATTTTCAAATTGAATCTTACTCCTTCCAAACTTGAGGAAGCTTTTCTGTTTTCAGATCTAAGTGAAAGATCTCATAACGGACCAACATGTAAGAATTCTAGATTTCAGTATGTACCGGTATTGTCATCACAAGTGCTATTTTACTGGGACTGTGGTGGCCTCAATCTGACCCAGTGGTGATAGACCCAGAATTGGTATCATAGGTCACAGGTCAACTACTGATCTCTAATGACACCCACATTTATCTGATCCATTTCTTAAGTTGGTTTCCCGTAGATCTGATACACTAATTGGCCTTGATTCTTTTCCAAACACAGAAGCTCCTTGATAGATAAATCTTGTTGTGTATGGCACTACCAACCCCACAACTACACTTCTTGTCAGTTTGCTGCCTAAACTGATAAAAACATGATACTTACCAATATGTGACCAGTGGTATCAGACTCATTGTCCAGAAATAGTCATTTATTTCATGAAAAGGAGATAAATCTCATCAGATGGTCACTGAAGTGTCCTGTTATTGAAGTTATCAGTTTTTCTCAGGTGTAAATTGGGACCCAAATCAGTTAGTCCTAAGATACAGGAAGCAGATCGTGATACACCAGTAGCTGAAATGTTCAATTATATCAATCACAATGTAATTACAGTCAGCCTGACATGTTAAAGATATGCTTTGTCCACATGTGCAATTTTGATATCATTGTTTGGATACTGGCCATAGCGTATATTGTAAATAATTAGTTTTAACCCAGTCACCTGCAATCTAGCTGCAGAAGTCAAATTTTAGTTTAAAAACAATTCAATTGGATCGTACTAACTTCTTTTATTCAAAAGATCATTCAGTGTTTTTGTTTAGGATGGCAAGACAGTAAATTTTACTGGGTTTCCCCATCATTTTTAGTCCCACGGACACCGTCCGGGGGACTTATAGTTTAGTCATGTCCGTGCGTGTGTGCGTCCGTGCGTGCGTGCGTGTGTGCGTCCGTCCGTCCGTCCGTCTGTTCACGCAGATATCTCAGAGATGCAAGAAGCGATTTCATTCAAACTTGGTACAAGGATCACTTCTTATGTCATACAGATGCACGTCGATTTGTTTTGTGATACGATCCAATATGGCTGCCAGGCGGCCATTTTATTACGATTTTTTCATGTACAGAGCAATAACTCAGACATGTTTCAACCGATTTTATTCAAAGTTGGTACAAGACATTGACCAATGTCATAGATATGCACGTCATTTTGTTTTGTGATACGATCCAATATGGCCGCCAGGCAGCCATTTTATTACGATATTTTCATGTACACAGCCATAACTCAGACATGTTTCAACCGATTTTATTCAAAGTTGGTACAAGGACATTGACTAATGTCATAGATATGCACATCAATTTGTTTTGTGATACGATCCAATATGGCCGCCAGGCAGCCATTTTATTACGATTTTTTCATGTACAGAGCCATAACTCAGACATGTTTCAACCGATTTTATTCAAAGTTGGTACAAGGACATTGACTAATGTCATAGATATGCACATCAATTTGTTTTGTGATACGATCCAATATGGCCGCCAGGCAGCCATTTTATTACAATATTTTCATATACAGTGCCATAACTCAGACATGTATGTTTCAACCGATTTTATTCAAAGTTGGTACAAGGACATTGAACAATGTCATAGATATGCATGTCCATTTGTTTTGTGATACGATCCAATATGGCTGCTGTGTGGCCATTTTGTTACGATTTTTTCATATGCAGAGTCATAACTCAGGCATATCTCAACCGATTTATTCAAATTGGTACAAGGACATTGACCAATGTCTTACATATGTACGTCGATTTGTTATGTGATACGATCCAATATGGCCGCTAGGCAGCCATTTTATTACGATGTTTTCATGTACAGAGCAATAACTCAGACATGTTTCAACGGATTTTATTCAAAGTTGGTACAAGGACATTAAAGGCACATGAGCTGTAACTTTTTGCATTATTTCCATGATTTTACATTCAAATTAGAATTAGTTCATGTGGATTACTTGAAGGGTGTGCAAAGACGAGTTATTGGCCACGTACTCAAATCGCATGTGTAACTTTGAACGAGTCAAATAATAAAACGGTGCCGCACCCGATTATGGCGGCGCCCATGGCTTGAGTTTGCAAGAGTACACATAAAGTGTGAGTGTTGCGCATGCGCATTAGATTCCTCACAAGAAAATGGCGTCTTACAGTGAGAAACGTACGCCCGGTCATATCGGATTCTGACAAGGAACGGAGACAACAGCGCAGTAATGCGTCTAAACGCCGTAGCAAACTAGACATCGAAAACCAGATCAGGAGATGGCTTCAGTTAGTGGAAAAAACAGGGCTTGCAGTCCCGATTTGGCGGAGGAGTTAATTGATCGGTAAGTATAGGACCGGACAGCGAGTGACTGTACACAATATACTGTGTCGAATAGTGCGTGCGAGTGCTTGACGCACCATGGGTTGTGCAACGATGCCTTGATAAATTCACTATACATGTGTTGATATTCAAAGAAGGTCACGTTTTAGCCTTTGAAAGATCAACTTTTGACTCTCCAAATGTTAGGAAATACCATAGCTTGAATAGAAATCACAACAAAATCTCATACTCGCGTACGGTAAGCTTACAACGCAGTTATCTACTGAATCGTTTCACACATCTTGTCGCAGTTACAACAAGAATCGAAGTAAGTCACTGTCCTCCCCGGACCAAGCGACTGCTATTGCTACTGTTTTAATACCGCCAGTTCTAAGCGCAAGGACGAGTTGGCAAAAATCGCCTCTCGTAACATGTGGTGACAGGTGCAGCCAACGGAGCTACAGCAATATTTATGGGCAGGGGAACTATTAATTTTGCTTGGGCAGGGGACGTGTATTTTTAGCTGGCAGGGGAGCAAATTTTAGTTTTTTTTGTCGGGCAGGGCAGATATCGGTTGGTTGTCCCGGGGACAGAGCTTTGCGAAAAATGAGGAGAGGGGAAGGTACTTTTAAAACAGGGACGGGAAGTTGAGCCATTGTTTTCAGGGGAAATTTTTTCACAGGACTGGGGAAAATCAACAGGTTTTTCATCACAGGGTAGGGTAGCTCCATGTCTGCAGGAGAAATGGAGTGACAAAATTTAGGGGGGAATTTTTTGCAGGGCAGGAGAAATAGGCTTGTTTTGCCGCCACAGGGCAGGGGAGCTTCAAAAATTGACAGTAGGGAGGGGAAACAGGCAAAAATAAGTGGGGAGTGGGTAAAAATGAAGTTTGAGTGCGGGAGAGCAAGTCGAAAAATTTTCAGTGACAGGGCAAATTATGAACAGCTAATAAAATTACCCTCATGACTTAAAATTAGTCAGTTCACATTACTTGTAATGCACAATATATCTTGTCATAGTAAAGACCCCTTTAAAAGTGCATTGTTCATTGGCTGCACCTGTGTTGAGCCAGTACAGCAAGAAATTTCGTGCACATCATCAGTTTCATCTGGTCATGGGAAATAAATAATTTTATCCTGTTGTGTAACCTTTCTGTATAAATTGTCCGAACTATGGATACATCTTTGCTTAATGAGTCAGAAAGTACTTGTTAGTAGTAGCACAGGCACTAAAAAAATAGGGTCTATGGTAGTAGGAAGTGACGATTTAAGATTTGTATTCAACATGATTCAATTAAGGTGTAACTACCGATCCTTTCAAGCAAAGTAAAAATTCCATTTGCTTTACAAGTGTATCTGTCTTGATCCAAAATATCATACAAACATATTTGTAAAGTAACCACTTTCTGTTTATCCATGGACACTCAAACCTCATGATTGTAGACTTACTTCAGCCATTCAGTCATGGTGACAAGCAAAAAACTGATAATGCCAGATGTTTAGATTGTTCAGCCTTTTTCTTCAATTTTCATCATTCAAGTCTGCTAACATTTTATTCCTTTCAGTTTCAGGTTTTGCAAACTACCGTGCAATGTTGTGAATTGAATGGTGTCTTCAGTATGCTGTAGCTGCCCAAGTTGTGATGTACAGAAAGTACTCTATATGGATACATTTACCATTTTCCCTTTTAGTAGAGATGTAAACTTTCATAAAAAGCATCACAATTGTATACATTTTAAAACGTTACCTTTTATTCAACACATCGTCACTGTTTTCAATCTTAAAAAAAGCTTTCACCTTTTTTACAGTAAATGAGACAGTAAGCATGCAAGATAAAACATTCAAAATAAGAAAAATATTCATGTAAAATTAGGGTAAATCCCTTTCAGGTCTAAGCCCCTATTTATAGGGTGAATTCGGGTACTTTACTGGGAACTCAGGCAGGAAAGAAATAAAAAAATTAGGACAATGATTGCACTGAATGTCTTGTCACATTGAGGAATGTCTGTCCCCAGGACTTGCAAAATCCTGGTTATTGGACGAGTGTCTCTGTAAATACATGACATGTATGCAAATAAACGTGTACAACAATAAGTGTAAATATAAAACTTTACGTGAAAAATTCACATCAGTTGCTCCGTAGACATGAAGATAGCCATTCATGAATTTGATGGAAGCAGATATTCAAATTTGTACATGAAATGAGAAATATGGCACACCAATACACATCACCATGAAAGGGTGATACAGTTGTTTGGCCAAAGCCAACTGTACTCCACAACTACTTGACACACAACAGTTAAAATGGATGGTACGGTAAACATGATATGTTGAGGTCAACAAATTTAAGCAGTACAGTTCATGAGACTTCCCCCTGGTATATATACATGCACCACACAATAAATTCCCACAATTTGGTTTGATTTCTACACACGACATTAGAATTTTTGTAACTTTTTCAGTTCTGCCTGAAAGCAAAAAGGCAAACCCTCCAGACAAATGCCATACTTTTGGTGAGCAATTTATGACAAACTGAAGACGCATTCTCTTAGATAGAAAAGTCAGCATGTAAATTTCTTTTGTCTTTCTGGTGGAGGGGGAAACAATATCCTTTTGTTTCATGAAACAGGTGCAACTGGTCTCCCTACTTTCAATCACATTCTGTATGGCTGAGGACACAATCAGTGGAAATTTTATGAAAATACTATCTCCTCTCTCAATCAAGCATAATTTTCTGAGTCATTTAAAATGGCAAGGTAAAAGAATGGTGTCCTTAAAAGTACATTTTCAGAATTAAAGAAACCAGTCTGTGAATTTGTGTACACAGGGGAGACTTTGTAGATTTCGCTGAAGAGTATGAGTGTATTAAAATCATGATTAACATGTATAGGAAATATCAAGTACTGTGCCAAATGGGAGGTAACCAAGCTGCTGTGTTTGGGTTAAATGAGCTATATATCTTATTATCATTTTGTCACAATTATGCAATTCAGCACCATTTTACAAGTGGTATAGCCACAAACTGATTACATCAAATCACTGTACACAAGACACAGACGCCCTGAAAGTTATGGCACTGTGTATCGTGTATGGCAGTTTTGACGTCATCAGTTAGTGGCTATATCACTTGTAAAATGGTGCCTGCAATTCCCTTTATGCAAAATGTGTTGGAATGAACCCTGTATATTGACCAAACTGATCAGGATATTTATCTCTTATTTCCCAAACACAGCAACCTGGTATCACTCTAGTTTCCTGCGCCAGGTTTCCCATGCTCCCACAAAATAAATTGCTGGTATGCAGCATGCCAGTTGCACTTGTGGTAGTCATCAAAGTCATTGGTGGCCATCATATCCATCCGATAGGCTCTAGCAACTGCAAGGACTCCTTCATCAAGGCAGATAACTCTGAAATCCTGAAAAAATATGATATTTGTTTCAATATGTATTGCTTTTGTTTATATTTGCCATTATCAGATAAATTCTCATTGATCTCTACTTCCCTTCCCAAAGTTCTGAGTTTGGAACTAGTTTGCTCGTCTCAAAAATAATTTTGGAAGAACAGTAACACTGTTACAGTATCTATGCTGATCTTCTGAGAGGTGTTCTTCCTTTGAAATACCAAAAAGAGGATTTTTATTTACACATGTAACAGTCTCATCTTAC
Organism: Ptychodera flava; assembly: GCF_041260155.1. NCBI lineage: Eukaryota > Metazoa > Hemichordata > Enteropneusta > Ptychoderidae > Ptychodera > Ptychodera flava. Next base: position 3,307,182 of record NC_091947.1, on the reverse strand, counting down.
ATTTTAGAATTCCTCTGTGACCATGCCAGTGCATTCTAAACACTCAAGAGCATTACGTATCCAAAAGTCATTACATTAATTTGCGCAGCACACATGGCTTTCCATCTCAGTCAGTTGGTATTAATCACATTTACAACAATTATTACATATGCATCAAGACTGTTTACCAGGTCTGATCTAAAAGCAAAGGATGACTTGCAGTTGATTGGATTTATTGCATTAAATTGACAATTCAGTCCATAAATGACCATGGGTAGGGACAATATGGTTAAAGTAGGAATACCCTAATAACTTGTATAATGATTTTCTTAGAAAAATTTCATGGCAAATGCCTGCTTGTTTGCATTCAGTTCATAAACATACTGACTAGCAATCTGGAGATACAGAGCCCAGGCACCTCCCCACAACATTTTCTCTCAGCAAGGGTTGGCATCTGCCGGCAGGTTTGACGGACATATCAATCCTGACTGCTTTGTGAAGGTCCAGGATGGGATCCTCCCGCTTGTTCAGATAGGACTGCAAAGTCAAATATTAAACTTATGTCCCTCTCAACCACCTGCAACAGAAGATCATGCTTCTGTTCTGGTGTCATATTCTGCAGCATCTCCTGAAAATGAGATGATATTATTGTGATGGCTATATGTTGATGTCAATCTGTATGCCCCATTATCACGGTGTGTATACAAAGCAAAAATTTTACTTACATGAAGAGTATTTTTCCGTTGCTGCACATCTCACAATGCGTCATCTGCTCTTGTCACAAGCCTTCCCCATCTAGCCCCTCTTCCTCTGCCCCAACCTCTGCGTCCCTGTCCTCACCCTCTCCCTGTGCCTCTACCTCTACCCCTCTCTCCCTCTTCTTGCTTGGGATTCAGTTATTACAGAACTATCAGTAGAATCGGTTGGTGATGTCTGCAAAATGAAAGAATCAAAACAATTACAAAGGAGATTCATGTATACTTGGGGTTTGGTAGCACAGTGAGATCAACTAAGTTTTTTGATAGCATGAGCTTTCGAAGCCTACAGTCTCCTTCATCACCATCTCAGCATCTGATGAAGGAGACTGTAGTCTTCGAAAGCTCATGCTATCAAAAAACTTAGTTGATCCCACTGTGCTACCAAACCCTAAGTATACATAGGTTTGAAGATCAACACGGCTACACCTACTAAAGGAGATTCAAATGTAGATATACGGCACTCTGCCGGTCACTGGTCAGTGTTGAGTTTTTCTTTGTTACCATCTTCTCTTCTAAACAAAGCAAAGTAAGTAGTCGACACTTTACTTTAATTCTTGCCCATAACATGGCAAGTAAACTGTGGGTTAACTCTTGGTGGAAATTAAGATGTGTAAAGTCAGACTGAAAATTGGGAAGGAAATATGCTTTTGATGCATAACATATATATTTGACATTTTCAAAGCCACTGCATAAAAGGACCACCTTTGTCATTTATGTTGTATCATAGACCCTCAAGAAATACACTGAAAATGTGTTGTTTATCCTTCAAATTTCCCAGCAAATTGTACTTCAATCAAAAGCCATGGCGAAAATACAAATCACAATAAAAACAGCTGTTTGTCCTCGTTTTGGTATCACCATAGCAACGTTATAATGCGCTTTTTCCATGCTCAAAGTTCATCACTTTGAATATAAAACTCTCTAAAACGAGTTGGCACAAGACAGTAGTACACATCGCACAGCCTTGTTGTACCTATCTTTCTACCTCCATCATGGTTGTAAAAATGCTACCGTAATCATCACGAAGCTTGCTAATAGTCTATAAACTCGTCCTCTCAAACATAGAAGTAGGATCGGGGCCGTATGTCTCAACAGTTCGATTAGAGCTGACTAAAATACACGAAAGGCATTGTTAAACTCAAGGTTATTCACACAATAATTCCGAATCTGTGTAAAGTAAGTAATCCGTTTGCAAAATGGCTCGGAAATTGACAGTGTTCAGAAATAAGATCGACTGCATTTGGTCAATGCCGCTCATGGTTCAACCGCATGGCTCACTCAAGCCAAATATAAGTGAATACGTTCGTAATTACAAAACCCGAACGGCGTATCGCTAACTGGAAACCATTCTGGGTAAATCCAGATTCAAAACGAATTACTAGTTCTGGAAATCCATGCGAAACAACGAACCACAACGAGACTCTAGCGTACGCTATGGGCAGCTACCCGTACGCTTTACCGGACTGCGACCGGCGGCCGCCTGGCTGGTCCAAATTCACAAACAAGCTCTAGTTCCCTGTCATTTCAATCGCATCGTTTATGCCTACAACTGTTGTAACACCCTCTTTGTTCAAACGAAACATCGAACTGGAGAACAATCAGCATTAAATACTAGGTTTGAGGGGGCAGAAAACACGTGAGTTTGTTTACAAAATAGACATTACATTACCTCTTGTGTAGACTCCATTGTTGTCGAGTTGCATGAGTTGCGAATGGGGTCACGCTCCCACATCGCGCAGTATCACACAGTGAGATCCCGCTCTCGTCCTCCGTGTGACGTTGCATTTGCTGTGTTCTTGGTCACGTGACTGCGTTTGCGAAATGGCGGTACATTTAAAATGAGGCGATATCGCGTGAATTTCCTTGCGTTCTGTGTCGTTTGTGACTATCCTAGTATGTTAGTTGAAGGGTATATCGCTTAATTGCAAGAATTCAATCAACATTCGAGACGTTTGGGGGTTATTTTAGGGTAAATAAAATGTTAAAAGTTACAGCTCACGGGCCTTTAAACTATGTCATACATACATATGTAAGTCAATTTGTTTCTTGATATGATCCAATATGGCTGCATGGCAGCCATTTTGTTACAATTTTTTCGTGTCCTTAGCCAAAACTTAGGCATGTCTCAACTAATTTTATTCACCGATTTTATTCAAACTTAGTACAAGGACATTGACCTATGTCATACATATGCACATTGATTTGTTTTATGATACAATCCAATATGGCCGCCGTGTGGCCATTTTTTTCTGATTTTTTCATGTCCGGAACCATAACTCAGACATGTATCAAGCAAATTTATTCAAAGTTGGTACAAGGACATTGACTTATTTATACATATGTATGTCGATTGGTTTCACGAGATGGTCCAATATGGCCACATGGTAGCAATTTTGCTATGGTTGTTTCATGTCGAGAGCCATAACTCTGGCAAGTCTCAACTGATCTTATTCAAAGTTGGTACATGTACATTGACTTACGTCATACATATACATGTTGATTTTTTAAACAGTAAGATCAAATATCGCTGCATGGCGGTGATTTTGTTACAATTTTCAGATGTACAGAGCCATAACTCAGACATATTTCCACCAGTATCATTCAAAGTTGGTACAAGGACATTGACCTATTTCATACATATGCTCGTCAATTTGTTTCACGTCATGTAGCAGCAACATGTCAATTATTGAAGTTTCGTAAGTAGGCTGATATGTCAAGAAATACGTACTGCATCAAATTCATGAAACTTTATACAGATGTTAACTGATGTTAAGGTCACATTGCTTTAACATTGAAAAAGACATTTATCAGTGTCATTTTGATTAATTTGTAATTGCATAAGTAATGAACTTTCCTAATTAGGGTGATATAGCCACAAATTAATACAACGTCAAATGTGATGAAACTTGATACAGATGTTGATCTCATAGTGTTGTAAATACTGCATCAAACTTTATGAAATATGGTACCAGTGATAATCTGTCAAGTGTTAGAATTGTATGCAAAAATGTTTTGCAACATCCTGTTGATTAATTCCTAGTTGACTCATTTTATGAACTTCAGGATGGTGGCCTACATTGGTTTTATGTTTTCATCACCATGGAACTCATTCTTGGCCATTGAGCGCCATCTGTATCAAAGTATTTTTATCACAGACCTAATTAATGAAGAGGACTCTATCCTCTTAGGACATGTAATCAAAGTACCCATTAACAAGTGGGGACTGTGTCATCAACGATGACTTGTATATTGGGACTTCCTATTGAAATGTAATTTCAGACACTCACTTCAGGCAATAGCATCTATGTTATGGTACACATGGTTCACAAACACATTACATGTACCCCTTCACGTGGCAATATATGAACACTGTTGATGATGTGCAATGAATTATGATTGTCTACCAAAATCAATCAGTCTTGTCTTGATTTCATAGGTAACAACTGTAACATTGGATTGCACTTGACTTTTACTATTGCTTTGTAACTTTGAGCATACCAGTACACTATATTTTTCATCAATTCGTTATCCTATATTGACTTGCCTACACTCATACACACACTATTTTACAGGTACATTTGACATGCAGGTCTGTTTGTACCCAGGAAAATGTATTAATAAAATCATGTATACTACATGCATCTATGAAAATGAATTCACATATATTGTTGCACACAATTCATGGTCAGATAACGCTTTGCAGCTATTGCATGTACCTCTGTATTTTACTCACCGTTGAGCCAGGTATTCAATGGACACAGTGAGACAACTTCTATTTACATACCGGTACATTATATTTCCAAAACATTGAAAATCACGCTGAGCGATAGTTGGTATATTTGGTATATATATACCAAAGAGAGATTATCTTATTTGTAAGTTCTCAGAGATGAAGTTCAATTTCTTTTCTTTAAATGCTGCATGTATACTGTAGTATATCAGAAATTGAGCAGATATGCAATCAAGTGACAGTCCCATTGATGCACAGCTACACCTTTCATAGTCTAATTGCAAGGTACATTATCCCTATTGGATTTCCTTTACAGAGACCGTACCGAGAATCATCGTGTCAACTCAAGGCCAGGTGCTGACAAACATCGGCAGTAAAATGATGTTGGAATGCCATGCGACTGGCAAACCTACGGCTGAAGTGATATGGTACAGAAATGGTCATCTCATCACCAACAAATCCAAAAATATCAAACTTACTCCAGAATTAGGTTAGTAGTGTACATGTGTGATAGACTTTGAAAGTGTCTTTCTTTAATAATCAGAAGTACTTCAATGTTATTCTAGAAGCTGTGGATAGGCATTCTGCAACATTTTAACTCTCTTGCCTGTATCCAGGCCATGGTGTGGCGTGATATGATATACAAAGAAAAAAGAAAATTACCCAGATAAGTAGGTTTTGGTGCAAAAGTTCAACTTAAGTGTTAGGTACTCGGACCATCTTACTGTAATTGTATTTTCTAACAGATGAGCTGCAAAGCATAGCTGCCATATTCATCATATGTCAATCTTTATTTTGTCTTTATCAAAACGTACCCAAGTATGTCACCACCACTGTTTGTACCTGTCTACAGTTAAAATTGATACAAAGAAGGACTATGTAACCTTTGTGACCTTAATGTCCTCTGAGCTCAGCTAGCCGTGAAAAAACAATATGGCGCAACTGCTTTATAGTTTCAGAGTCTTCATGTGTATGTCACCAACCAGTTGTCATCTTAAACCATACTTCTGTAGAATGGTGGACCTGATCATTCTCGTTGTGGTGCTAATATGAGATTTGCAGGGCGCCCCCTAGAATAATGGGAAATGGTAACACAGCTCATGGAGCTACTACCTCCATGCATAGCTTAACATGGTACAGAGTTTTCTAAAGTCATTGTTGCCTCCAACAATTTTTTGAATATCCAAAATGTTTTAATCAGGAGACGGCAAAACTTGAGCAATATGCTTCTTGAACAGTTATTTTAATATTGTTCTCTATTCATCAAAGTCCAACTCACCAAAGTCAAGTCCTTTGCAAATCATGTTCTGTGAGAACTGTAATAGATTGGTGGAAGCACCAAAATGCTCAGAGATCGGTTCCTATTCTTCTTGAAGTGCAAAGTTTGGCCAGTGAATTTGATGGAAGAGTACCATAGTTATACCGCAAAACAAGACTGTCTGTTTTCTCAGTCCTTCAGCTGTCAGGGCTGATTTTGGTGAATTCCAGTTTTCAGTCGTTTGAGTTCAATGCCAACAATAGAGAAGTTATGATATTAAACAGTGAAATATGTTTTGATGACTCCTTACAATCACACAAAATAGATCTATATGTGCCTACTTTCTCAATCATTTTCTTCTTCCACAAAAAGGTATGTTGGAGGTTCTGAAAGTTCGCAAGTCAGATGCTGGTATTTATAAATGTGTGGCTGCCAATGTTGCAGGAAGTGACCATCAGGTGATGAATGTAACCGTAGCTAAACAGAGTAAGTTACATTATAATTTCATTTGTCTGATAAATACTTATTGTGGAAGTTCAGTATCACATACACATGAGGAGCAAGTGTTTTTGAAATTATATGCAGTGCGCCCTCAGCGGCCAGTTTTTGACTTTGCACAGATCAAGCTGACTACCTTCTGAATCAGCACAGAACCATGCCACGTCCATGACACTAGCACAGATATAAAGAAAGCTACGAAAGATTTTGCTTGGAAGACAATTTGGAAGTTCAACTCGTGAATATTGATCAGTAAATGTTTTGTTATCAATTTATCAACTCAGCCTGGATGTATGTAATGTTCACATCCAGTCCAGCATTCACTTATCAACAACCATCTTTGCATTTTGTACACAATGTGATGTATTTGCAAGGTTAACGCCATGAATTCAGACATGCTTCAGGAAAAAGACGAAGGAAGAGAATTTGTTTTTTGTAATAAATACAATGAAGTATAAGAACTTATCAGCTATTTTGCCTTACTTTGACATGACAGAAAGAGTCACCAATAACAAGGGCTGTCACGATGGCATTGTGGAAGGTTTACATCATCTGGCTGATATATCTGCATGTGAGGGAATTTGGTCTGGTCATGTAAGGCATGGCAAGACACTGTGTGCTGTTGGATGGCATGTGTGCAGTGCTAAGGACAACCTCAAACAAATCACATGGGAGGATGCAACCAACCTCAAAGGGTGTTTTGCTTATGATGCTGCCAGCAATGGAGGGCAGTGCAATAGGTAAGGTGTTGCATTTTTATAAAGACTTTATGTTCTTGGATTTGTCCTCTAGTGTTCATCATTACAATTTATAACATGCCTTATGTATAGAACGTCAGGCGCTCTATAGGATTCAGCTGTAACTTGTTGATGACATAGTGTGCCACATAGTCATCATTTGACTTAAAGTGAACCGGAACTATTTTCAACTTGACAACTTCGGCATTTAAAAATGATAAAATTACATGTTTTAAATAGGAGATACTGTTTTTATAAAATTATGCATAAAAAATTTGATGAATCGTATGACAGTGATGGATTCTGGTGATCCAAACACTGATTTATCTATGCTTGCTATCTTTATAGGTGTTCAGTGAAGGAAGGTTTCACCAAGATGGCTGGAGTTGGCAAAGACTGCCAGGAGAAACGTAAAAGACAGTCATCATGTCTCATTCAGGGTAGGATAGATGTGTTAAAGGAACAAACGAGATATGAACACGGCAGCTGCAAGCATCAGTCTGGTATTACCACAGGGGTACTCTGCTGCAAAACCTACCCAGCAAAGAGGAAAAAGAGTGAGTCCATATTTTCATATTTCTCCCGTAAAATCCCCTTCTTTTTATTGATAATACATAATATTCTCTAATATTATTCTTTGAATTGTGAAGTAAAACACTCATGAGTGACAGAACGACTGTGTTACTGTGAGTCGAAGACGAGTGGTGACATGTTCATTTCGTCAAGAGTATTTCCAAGTTGAATGAAGAACAATATTTGGGAATTATATACTTCCATGTATCACATGCACAAGCCAAGAATTTGTTATTTTTTGCAAAATAAATGTAGTTTAAATGATTCAATGTTTAAACTTTTTGAACTGTACTTTTGGAATAATATCAATACCCCATGGGTAAGTTGTCAATCATTTCAAGACATTGCAAACGCGTTAGAAAGCGCCCTCATTGGGCAAATTCCAGCTGATTGTTCATTCTGCATGTGTCTTCTGCAAAGTTGTTCATGATTTCAAAGATCAGAAGAAAGCACCGGCACATGATTTTACCCCAGACAAAGTTTTGCCATTTTATAAGAACAAAAATCAATTAAAACTAACAGCACTAGCTGCCACATCTTCCAGCCAGCTCTGGTCGACATTCAAAGATACTAAGGCAAGTTTCAATGCTTAGGAAACCTAAGTTAAAGGGACATAAGCTGTAACTTGCGGCGAAGGTTTCAGTATTCTGCTTCTGTATATCAACTACCGTGTCTGACCCTAATCGTTTGTCATGCTGAAATTTCGAGTATTCTTTTTGTTAACACAGCTTGTATGTGTGTAGTGATCATTGTTTATTGTTTACAAATTAATTAATCCGGACTTGAATACAATTTTCAACAATAACAATGTAGATTATTAGTCCCCACGGACACCGTCCGGGGGGACTTATAGGTTTTGTCATGTCCGTGCGTGCGTGCGTCCGTGTGTCAGTGCGTCCGTGCGTCCGTCCGTTCACGCAGATATCTCAGAGATGCCTGGAGCGATTTCATTCAAACTTGGTACAAGGATTACTTCATATGTCATACAGATGCACGTCGATTTGTTTTGTGATACAATCCAATATGGCTGCCAGGCGGCCATTTTATTACGATTTTTTCATGTACAGAGCCATTACTCAGGCATGTTTCAACCGATTTTATTCAAACTTGGTACAAGGACATTGACCAATGACATAGATATGCACATTGATTTGTTTTGTGATACAATCCAATATGGCTGCCACGGTCAATTTTGTTTCGATTTTTTTTTATGTACACAGCCATAACTCAGGCATATCTCAACCGATTTTATTCAAACTTGGTACAAGGACATTGACCTATGTCAGACATATGCACTTTAATTTGTTTTGTGATACAATCCAATATGGCTGCCAGGCGGCCATTTTATTACGATTTTTTCATGTACAGAGCCATAACTCAGGCATATCTCAACCGATTTGATTCAAAATTGGTACAAGGACATTGACCTGTGTCATACATATGCACAATGATTTGTTTTGTGATACGATCCAATATGGCTGCCGTACGGCCATTTTATTACGATGCTTTCATGTACAGAGCCATAACTCATGCATGTTTCAACTGATTTTATTCAAACTTGGTACAAGGACATTGACCAATGTCATAGCTATGCACATCAATTTGTTTTGTGATACAATCCAATATGGCTGCCGTACGGCCATTTTGTTTCGATTTTTTTCATGTACAGAGCCATAACTCAGGCATATCTCAACCAATTTTATTCAAACTTGGTACAAGGACATTGACCTATGTCATACATATGCATGTCAATTTGTTTTGTGATACAATCCAATATGGCTGCCAGGCGCCCATTTTATTACAATTTTTTCATGTACAGAGCCATAACTCAGGCATGTTTCAACTAATTTTATTCAAACTTGGTACAAGGACATTGACCAATGTCATAGCTATACACATCAATTTGTTTTGTGATACAATCCAATATGGCTGCTGTGCGGCCATTTGTTATGATTTTTTCATGTACAAAGCCATAACTCAGGCATATCTCAACCGATTTGATTCAAGTTGGTACAAGGACATTGACCTGTGTCACACATATGCACATCGATTTGTTTTGTGATACGATCCAATATGGCCGCCATGTGGCCATTTTATTACAATTTTTTCATGTCCTGAACTACAACTCAGACATGTATCAAGCGAATTTATTCAAAAGTATTTTTATCACAGACCTAATGGAGAGGACTCTATCCTCTCTTAGGACCTGTAATCAAAGCACCCATTAACAAGTGGGGACTGTGGCATCAACGATGACTTGTACTCATATAGGTTGTGTTGATGTGCTAAATACATGGCATTAAATTACAGTTTAGGGATTCAATGCAGAAAGTGTAGGGAAACCACAGAACAAAAGTTCTGAAAAAATAACCAAAAGATACAGCTTATGGAGCTTTAACCTACAGTGACACAACCCAACTGATTGCAACTTGGTTCTAAAAATTATTTGCATATTTAGTTTGGAATATACAGTCATTGCACTCTATATTTTTATTGTCAGGATTATTTTTCACAGTAGTCTATTCAAATCTTGATGCCACGCTGACCTTGGAGGTTGAACATACAGCCATAACCCAGACACAGTATTCCTGTACAGTCAGCCATAATGGAAGCACTCTTATATGTTGAAAACTCAGGCGGCCAGGTTTAAGGCACACAAGTATACAAACTTCTGCATTGGAGACAAAGCAAATATATTGAGCTCAAATTTTTCAAGAACTGGATTACTGTGGTAGATTCCAATAATAATGGCTAATTTGTATGAAATTTTCATGTAACCTAATTTTCAATCACATGAGAAATACCTGCTGTGATATTATTTGTTCACATTGACACAAAAAGTTTCAGATGCAACAAAATTGATCTCATAGACACAAGCTGTCATCATGTTGACCTAGCATGACCAGACTGAAAATCCTGTGTGTTTTGTCTTGAGAGTACAAATTTGGCTTGTGCATGTGATAAGTATTAGTAATCATAATATGGTTGAAAACTTATAGTAATGTTACAGTTCTCCTGTTGCTCTTGATGACATAAAGGATTACTTTCCTAGGATTTGTTTGTTTAAATTTACATTTATTTATGAAATGAGAATTTGATATCAGATATGTCTAGCAGCATTATAAAGTGTCATATCTACATAATTAGACGTAAATGAAGTGAATAAAACTATATGGGAGGAATGAACTGAAAAAAAGCAAACATAGAAGAAAGGAAGACTATTTTCTAATGATGTTGAACCCTCTTTGATGAGCGCCATCAGGCAGTCATATTACAAATTATTTTGTTCTTATATTCTGTAAATTGTGTACCTGATACATGGTTTGGCTATAAAGTCATTCTGCCTCCTAACACAGTCAGTTTCTTTGTGGTTTCAGGCAAACCAAGTTGTCACTCAGAGTGTCAGAATGGTGGCATGTGTGGTGAAGACAATAGATGTCACTGTGCACCAGGCTTCAAAGGAGTGGCTTGCCAAAATGGTGAGAAAGTCTGCTTTATAATCATTTCAAATATACTTCTGCTTTGTGCTTATAATCATTTCATATATACTCCTGCAGCCAAGCACTTGCCACCATGTCAGGAAACATAGCAGTAGAAAATCTTGGCTGTGTTTTGTTTCAAATGCTGAAGCTGGTTGTATCTCATATTCATTGTTGTATACCTGCATGGCAATAGTTTGCACAAGTACATGTATAAAGTATTCTTCAAACTATACCTACCGGTAGCTATTATAATATCCCATGTTTTTTTTTGCATGCCATCAGCTATATGTGATCCCAAATGCAGTACATTCGGTACTTGTATCAAGCCTGGAGTGTGTAAATGCCAGCAGGGCTATAGAGGCAGCAGATGTGAACTCAAAGGTATGGTTATGATTCTGTAAATAAGTGACATTATCAACTGTGTTCAGTTGTTACACTTATTGCAATATCTTGTACAGTATATTACATGTCTGTAGCATTCCTGTCAAGGTCAGTGTCACAACATTCTAAAATAACTGACATGTCTCAAGTTCAAAGGAATACAAACTTGCCTTTTTTGCATCAGATTGGTATTGTTTACAGAGGTGTGACATTGATAGCATAATTTTCTAGTCATTTCCAAAAAACAGAGATCTCTCATCTTTTCTTTGCAAGTTAAATTGCAGTCTATGAAAATTAATCCGGTGATACTTTGATCTTTAATATCTTAAGTGTTCCCTTTGTTTTCAAATTTGTTTTGATCTTGTATTGAGTACACATTGTCCTTTGGATTTAATATCATTATCAGTGATATTGTTTCAGCTGATACCCGGTAAATTTCACTGGTGTTCCAAGGCCATGTTACGAGTTCCAAATGAGATGTCAGTGCAATCACTGTCAGGAGATAACACAAATAGTACTGGAGTTCCAACACTATCTACCTATTTTCCCAAACCCTTGCAAGAAAAACTGATAATGTCTTGTCTTGTCTTGTCTGTTGCTACCTCCATTTTGAATAGATTAGTGTCAAGAAAGTGTTGTAACCCATTTATTCATCCATACTACTGTATATTTTGTAACAGATTTGCAACTCTTTTGTCTCAATGGTGGAAAACGTGTGGAAGGAAAGTGTGTGTGCCCTCTACACTACAAAGGAAAACACTGCCAACACAGTGAGTATATGATCCCTCAATTTGTAATCACCCACCTTTGAGTAGACTCTCCACAGAGATGAGGCTGCTATCATTGGATGGTACCATGATGTCAAAGTGAATGGGGGTGTATGTACTATAAGGATGTGCAAATGTACTGGTTTCAAATCTCTTCACTCATCTTACACTACCTACTGGAGCAGCTGTAGAGAAACATATATGTACAGAGTATTTCTTCTGCATAAAAAACATCTATACAGCTTGTTTCGTTTTGTTTTTTGTTAACAGAAACGACAAAGATATTACTATGGCGACTGAACAGAACCAGTAAAGAAAGACACAATCACAGCAGGTAGCCATCTTGGAACTGGACACGTGTGACTTGTAAATATGTACAAATATTTTATGAAAAGCCAGGGAGATGCACACAGGACCAAAGGACATTACTCATATATTTGTGCGAACTGTCTCCTCAGTATTGTTTGATGGTTGATCCAGTGACATATCAGTACTACAAAGTATACAGTCTTTTTATCAAGATGTAATAACAGAACAGTATTATCATCAAAGAAGATTATATAATAGTGTTTTCAGTGCATATTGCATGTAACCTTCATTGAAAGAAAGTACATATAGGAATATTTTTGTGAGGGAGGGAGAGGGAGAGGGGTAGGTAGATTTTGCCAGGCTCTATAAATGTAAATGAAAGCTGCAGGTAAGATTTTATCAGGAAGGGACCTCTCTGAGCCTGAGTGTGCTCACATTCCATGGAAGTACAGCATACCAGGAATTCAGTCACATTAAATGATAAATGATAAGAGTGAAGTGCTGATCTATAAGGACAATGGATGGGTAAACATAGCCATATGCCAATAACAGTGCCACGTTCTATGCCACATTATTGGAGATACATTCTGAAAATAGGACATCAAGTTTGATGCATTGCCCATCTTACAACTTGAATCAATATTGTCAAAATTTCAAGGAACTTTGCTCAAGAATGAAATCAAACGTAGTAGGAGATTCTCAATTCACATTGTTAGCCAGGATCACATGCATATTTTCTTGCCCAACTCCTAGTGATTTCATCAGTCTTTGCCAAGGGGGGGTTGAAGCAATGACACAAACTCTCAGTCAGGAATTAGTCATAAAGTGATGACATCATCAGTTTTTGCCAAAGGGGTACTCGTAAGTTGATGATGTCAATTTTTCCCAAAGGGAATTGATCTCAGGAGCCATAAATTACTAACTGTGTAATTGTTTATTTTACATAGTACATAACTAATTACATTGTATTTGTATAAAATACCATTTTTCAAGTTGTGAATTGATAGAAAAATGCTTTATCAGATGAATTTTGTTCATGCAATGTCCGCCATATAGAGAAATAAGGTAGATGGTAGAGATTGTAGTAGTATGTAACAAACAATACCTCAAATTCATCTCAGTGAAATTGTCAGTAATATGTTTTCATTCCATTAACTTGGTGCAAAATTTTTAAAGCAACAGTAACTGTAACCTTTTGACATTGTTGTTCAGTATTGTTGTTCCATGTATCAACAGCAGTTATTTGGTCTACCTCCGACAGCATTTTGAAATACCAAGTATCTTTTTGGTCAGTGCTGCGTGTCAGTGTGTGATGCATTGATATTGTCAAATGAAAGTTGGGACCTGAACTTGATTGTCCAAATTGACAATGGAGGACACCCATATCCAGTCAATGTTGATAAGCTTAGTAGTGTATACAGATCAATATGTTGTTGGAAGTATACCTAGAAACTGTTGCTGACACTTGCAAGAAAAACCTGGGCCGTTTTAAAAAACTTCATTCAAGTACTTAATATTTCTCTCAAAGTGATATCACTCTGCACTTTAATATTCAATGCTTTCACTGTAGATTGCTGCATGGGCATTACATAGGACCTACATTTCAAAACTTTCATGCGCCAATGGGCATATCTATAAAACTTGTTTCTTTTCAGTGTTTAGTCCGTGTGTTTGTCCCATAGTCTTTACGCGTAGGGCTTGCAAAAGAAAGCTTTCTCTCTAGGCATTTTCCACTTCACTGAATAGTTTACTGTTTTTGCAATTTTACTGTTCATTTATAATCTGGTGTATCAGTTTACATAAACCAACCAAACAACTCAAATAACAGACAGGGAAGATTCCAAGACAGTACTGAAACACATGTTAATCATCACATAAGATTTTTGACACCGTTTATCATATTCCACATATCAAACTTTACCCACCATATACTAGAATACTTGTAAGCAATTCTCAAGTCATTGTTGTTTTCTGAGTACAATCTTTTCTCATTGTTCTCCGAGTACAATCTTTTCTCAGTGGAGTTTCATTTCATGGCAGGAGAAAACTTAATCTTTTTTCAAAGAAATATATGTACAACAGTTGAAGACTTGTGACATGTAAAACTTTTGTATGTTTATTCCCTTTCAGTTCTCTTCTAATAATCCAAGTAAATCTTTGTAAATCTTGAGGGTTTTTATAACCCATGATTATTTATTGAAAACCATATTGCCATGTAACAAGACATAAATATTTTAATTCTTGTGTAAATAATAAATTTTATAACATTGTGATAATTGATACAGAATTTTAAGAGTGTTTTTTGTCCGCGGATGCCTCACCAAGCACCCTAGGGTACCAATGCTCCAGGTTGTTATGATCTGTCAGCTTATGTCTGTTTGTATCAGCATTATGTGTGTGTCACTGTGAAATGTGTATCAGAAAATTTCCATTCTTGTTTAAAAAAGTACAAAACCTCACTGTCACAAACTTCATACACATATTTTTGTGGTATTTTTACAGGTACTAACATAGCATTAGGGATGATCATTCGAAAGTGAACGAAAAGCAGATTTCATATTTTATCATTAGTTATAGCCTTGGATTCTTTTTGTAAGGTAGACAAGACAGCGCCCTCTGTAGCTTAGCATGCAATTTTTGTGGTTCATGGCTACAGGATTTCCTTTGTCTCACTATTTTGACATACATGTTCTATGTTAATTACTGACGACAGACAAGCAAATTATCAGTGCGAAAAATAACATGTCAGTGTGATTAACATGAAATCACAGAAAAGAAAAGTGCAATAGAACAGAGAAGAACACAAGTCTACAGTGATGTGTTTTCATATGGTCATTTTAAAGAGGTCACATTTTATACTGAAATGGCACAGCAAAATGGAGATGAACACTATTGGAACTAATTTGGAAGAATCGGATCTTTATATTTTTCAAATTTCTCAAAAAGTGTTTGTGCCCTATAGCTGAATGTTGCAATATTGCAAATTACTCATAAAAGCAAGTGCATTGCTTAAAAAGAAAAGCAGATGAGCTTACATTTGCAGTTTGAACCGACATTAGTTCACCATCCAATTATCCCAAATTAGTTCCAATCGTGATGATGTTAAAGCTGTACCTTCGAGTTTCAATTTTCACTGAATATAAAATTTTAGCCATGAATTCAACGATTTTGTTTTTCATTGTGTAATAATGTATTCATCCAGAAAAGTTAATTTCCCGGATGTTACATCAGTCTGTAGAGTTCCATTATATCTTATGATAATGATTTACATCACTGAAACACAGTGGTTGCATTAGACTCGCTCCATGTCTGAGCGCATAAAGTATCAAATAAATTGAAGGCATAAACATCTGCAGACCGTCACGTCACGCTAATGGTAGACTGTTGCGTAGATCGTGGGATGAACGCCTTGGCCCACAGTAACTCAGCTGCCGAGAAAAGCCAGGCGACTTGGACCAGTCTATGGTTGAATTGGCTCCAACCAAGTTTTCATCGATAATTTATTCATGTTTCTCAAAACTCTTCATGCCAGGACGTTATCATACGCCTCCCTCCTTAAATTGGTAGAATATTGCTGTATTTCATTGAAGTCACTCAAATCTCCAAAGCTAAGAAATTCATGTTTAATGTTGCAGAAAAAGAAAGATTGATCATGTGTGTGTGTTTGAAAGCACAAAATAATCGTGAATATCAATTTCTAGTTAAAGTTGTTGGCTGTAAAACTCAACTCATGGCGAAAGCTCTATATCATGTTCACAATGACTAGAGATTGCCGTTTCTAAAGATACTATCCCTCACCCCCAAATACAAACACAAACATTTTGAAAAGGGACAATGAAAGTTTCACATGACTTATTCTTTTCAATTTAAACAATGTTTGATTATAAAATGTGTTCTTGGTATTTAGTAAGTCATCACCTGATATCCGTTGTGAAATTACATATGATCACTAATATTTCGATAGTTGTACTGCAGTACTACTATCGATTGTATGTAGTTGTCTCCGTTGTAAAAAAATGTTGAGTATTTTGGCGACAGGCGTCTTCAAAGGATTTAACGTAGAGGGCAGCAAATAATCAATAAGTAGCAACGTATCAAACAGACATGAACAAGCGGGCCTTAAAACGAATACGCTAAACTACTAAATTATATTCCTGACTCATGGAAACAAATAGATCAAATGTCAACTAGAATCATAAGCAACTCAATGGATGCTTTAAATTGAGAGATATCCGACAGAGGTCTAATCGCAGGAGGCGTGGACAAAACATATATTTGTGGCCAAGAAGAAACCCTGAAACACATCGTATTTGTATGTAAATATGTAAAAATGTTTTGACAAAACTGTGTTCCTTATTTTGTCAGAAAACATATCTACAACAAGACTAATATCAAAAGTTGGCAATAACAGGAATTAAAAATGACAACAATGCAACACCAGACATTATAAATTGCATCACTTCCTGTGTGAAATACACAATTCTGAATTAAATATAAGACATTCAACTACTCTTGATTGGATTAAATGGACCCCAATCCTATCTTATGCAACTCAAGTGTTATCTTTCTTCATGCATGAATATGTTGTATTTTATTTAGAAGATGATGAACAAAGTAGATGATTTTATGACCAACTTTTCAATCCTTGTTAGACCTGTCAGACCTTTTTAGAGGCATTCCTATGATGACATTACTTAATATTCTTTTCTCAATTTTCAAGTTAAATAGCGATTGTTTTCAGACCTATCCTTTGTGCTTTTGTTTATGTACTTAAGATATTTACAGTTATATGTAGATTTGACTTTCTTTGTTATTAATGGTTGCAAAAAGTTTTTCTTACAAAAAAACTAATGAATAGAAAGGAGGTACAAGAAAATGTTACCATGGAATTTGCTTGTTTTCCCAAATATTCCCGTTGTAAATTAACCTTCACCTTTTATCACGATCTTGTTTTTAGCATCCTCTGTCCATTTCTCGAAAAGTTACTCTTCAACTAGAAGGATCACAATCAATCATTGCCTGTGTCAGATTCGTTAAGCTGTTAGGACAGCCAGCAATCGCACATGACAAGTGAAAAGTCACTGTAATTGTCTGTCTGATTTCCACGTCCTTGAAGTGGTCGCTATCTGTGTTCACACACACATTGAACTGTCTGTCAGCTGTCAGTCTCTCTCGCAAGCGGTAACATCTTATGTTCAGTCTTATCGCCTTTGATAATCGCTGCGTTCTATCAGTTTGTTCCTGGGCACACAGTCCATCATCGTTATCTATGAACAGGAGATTAGTCGACAAAAACCATCAACACATTTAGCTTCTTGACCCAACCCCGGTGTGCATGTGCACATGTGATGACAGTCAATTGGTGCCTGAGTAAGGAGGGTTAATTTAGGGTGGAGTTGATTACTCACAGCCCTGTCAGCGACAACTACCTACACGCGGAAACCATTAATTGTTCTCACCCCTTCCCTTGTCATTCCGTCGTTGAAACGAGAGATGTGTCGACAGATAGGCCCAACCCGCGGCTTTGCGTCCAAGTTCATCTTGTGATCCAATCTAACCACTCACAGTTTCTTTTCAACGCAAATGTTCAAAACATCGAACATTACATTTTAGAAAAGTGGGAAAGTAAAGATATAATTCGAGAATTTAAGCTTTTTTTTGCAGCAGAACGTATTAGAAAAAATACATCATAACATTCATGTGATGAACTTTTTATTACGGGAAAATCAGAACTTTTTAGCCTTGTAGTGAATGATCTCTCATTCAGCAGCTTCATTTATGGATTCCGTAATATTTGCCATATACACTTTGCACCAGTGTATTTGCCCTGTAGAATGACACATGGCAACCAACAGCATTCTAATAACAACCTTATTCTTGTAGGTAACATCATACTTGTTTCCAGGACGTGACCTGTTCAAGATATATGTCATCGCTCGTATAATCAGATAGCGGGATAAACGCCATAATCGTATTGCTTGCGTCATTGAGCGATCTGGAGTGATATCGCGTCCGAAATATCACTCCTGAACAGCCAGTAATAGCAACAAAAAACTGACATTTAGAGGGACGTTCCCAGCGTGCTAGACTTGGTTCAAGTCGGTGAATTTTTAAAAAATAAAATCATTTATAATAGTTTCTCTTGTGTCTCTCCTATTTCGTACAAACCTATTCGGAATTTGGTAGCCCAGGCCAGGTTTTCCCAGCAATTGAATGCGTTACCTTTGAGTCTGCGCAGTACAGTGAATTAGTTTCTGCCGGAATCACCGGGTGAAACTCCCCTGCATAGCGTTCACCTTACTAATCGCGTCCACTCCACTCACACGTGCATGAAATGAAATGCAGAAAGATATTGTTTGCACAATTTGGTGAAGTATTTTAAATTGGAAGACTCTAAGGTTTCTAAGAGTTGTTGTATTATAAGAAAGACCTCATCTTTAATTACAGATCAAGTATGAGAGGACACCTTTAAAACCCGATTGTCTAGACGGAGATTTGGTCCATTTTTCATCAGTTACGCCAGTCTCGACGCCAAGTCCACCGTCTTTATTTGATGTCTGCGCCATGCATCTTCAGGTAGAATGGGCCTCGGGCCAGATATTCGGACTCTCAAACTACTACAATACATTTTGGTCTTACATTTGTGAGGGGCGGGGTCCATTTTAAGTCCTTAAAGTGCATAAAGTTTTATTTTACCCCGCATATATAGTTAACAAAGGGATGGCGGCCATTTTGAATTTCACGTGTCGGTAACTATATTGGGTTATTTAGTATAAGATTTCGCCTGGTGACCCCTGATTTTCATTCTGGATTTTCAAAAGCAATGGTTTAAAGTCTCCTTGAGGAAAGTTGGGCGAAACTTGAAGTTTTTAGATTTCGAGACGCGAACTACCTTAATCATTGGCGGCTTGACATGAACCAATAAGTTTTGAAGTCGCGCTACAAACACATCAAAGGTTTTCAATTCATTGAATTAATTTATTTTAGTCTAAATTATTTGAAATACCGATGGCACAATAGATTTATGAAGTGTTTTATAGGGTCAAGATAATAAAAGCATTTGCGCAACGCACACCTATTAGAAAAGCCGCTTCGATAATACAACACAAATGGCTCTTCGTCCAATGATAAACGCCGATATTTTTGTATATCTTGAATCGCGATGAGATTTTTGCCCATGGATATGTATAGATCTCAGAATCACAAACTATGTGGCTTCCAATCACTAGCAATGCCAATACCCAACAATACGCAACAATTTTCGAAAGAGATGCAAGTGGCCTTGATCTCCAAATGTGCTTCAGCAACAGCGCAGTTCTGTGTATTATCCTCTAGTATTATATTTGTAGAAGAAGGTTGAAGAAAACCCGTCGAAGGTGCAGTAAATACTAAACGCAAAAATGGCGCCGCGAAATATGAGAACAATTACCTGTTAACATCTGTCACTGTCTTATTTCCTTAATAAAAGTCTTTCTAGTAGAGGAGAGCTGAGAGTTCCTTGCGACCACGCCATCAACAAAATTAATTTCGCCAATGTGTTGGGAGAATAATATCCTCTAAAATAGACTAGAATGGCCATAATTAGTTTTCTACTTGGGAGCGTGATTGCCCTAGGGGCAGATCGATGTCAGGTCAAGTCCGGGTCACTCAATCCGATAAAAGCGTCTATGTCTCTGTACTTTTACACTAATTAGCACGCATCAAGTGTCTTTTGTGCTAACCTATATTTTTATGTTGTTCTATAGAACTCAAGGAATTTTATACTTGCGTCGTCGCTACGGCTGGGGGATATTGCGTATTGATCGCAACTTCTGGAAATATCAGCGCGACTCAGCTTTATTGCGCTTGCGCCCTTGTCTTTGGTTTTTGTGCTGCGGTAAAATGTAACTCGTCTTCATGAGCAAACTCCCTGTCTTCTTCAATATATTTATCACTACGATCGAAAGAATATTGATAATGATTCGATCATCCTATCTATTGGCGTCTTTTTTCTCCCGTTTTCAACGTTTCAAATTTTTTTTATTTCACTCTGGCTTTGTTAAATGTTGTGAAATCTTCACATTATGTTCTTTAAACACTAAGCTTAACTTATATAACAAAACCACGATTTTGTTTGGCAATAATGGTTCTTACGTTTGAATAAGAGTCATTTCAATTTTACCTATCATTATAGTTTAATCACTTTCCTTAAATGTCAATAATGCAAAACAAAATGTCGGTTTTTTCTATATGTACGCTATCTGTTTCAGATGAGATATTAAATTTCATAAAGGAGTAGGCCTATCAAGTTTTTTACTTAAAATATTTTTATTCGTAATGACACAATCTAGGTTTCCTGCCCCAAATATGTACCCTTCTTCCTTTGAGTAAACTATTGCTACTATACTAAACTTTAATTTCTCCTGCTTTTGGAAAATATATGTATGTAGTATGAGAGGGGTTTTCATCTCATCTCTGTGAAGAAAATTTTGAAAATACATCAAAGTTGCCGCTAATGGAGCTTTAAATATTTCTTTATAATATCGACATCATCTGATTGGTAAAGTTTGGAGTACACTTGAGAAATCTGCTGTAACGGTTATTTTGTTAATGGTAGGTGTGAAGTGACTCAACTTTCACTGAGTTATCATTGTACGACCTAGAGTACGTGATCTGCAGATAAACGCCGATTATATTTATGGTGTAAACTGATATCGTGGGTTTGCATGTGAAGACTCTCCTCTTTGCATCAATTCTACCTGTTGCCACGTTCGTTTTATAAATAGTTCAGCTGCTTCTCTCTGTTGTCTGGTGACACCGTGATGTGTTTATCGTTTTGACTCTTTCAGACAGTTCAAGCGTTCTGCCCTAAAATCCAGCGAAAACACGTTCAGGTGCATTTTAGCAGAACCGTCGGACACTTCCCTTCGACAAGGTCCAAACTTTGACTCTCTGACTTGAGATTGACAAAAATGATTACTATCTTTGCCATCTATGGCTACAATAATGTGAGTAGTACACATCCATTGAGAGTGAAAAAACATTTTCATTCGCATTCGGATTTATTTTCAAATCCTCCACGTTGACGTCATTCATTAGTAGCAGTTTCACTGATGCGATAATTCAACAACAAAAATCATACTCCCTCATATTGTTCTGATTTGTCAGCTAATGAAGTACAAAAACACCGCGCGGTTTCATCATGAAATCTACAGCATTGCGATGTCCGTTTTTCTCACCCCTGGCGATAGTAAACATTGTCGTATTATATTGTCTGGGCTGTTACAGTGCATTTTCAAAGCAAACAAAGGATTCGATGTACCCTTGTGTACTCAATAACAGAACAACAAAACAAGTTACCTTTGTATAAAATGAGTTGACCATTAATCCGTTGGATGAAGCTTTGAATTTTACCCATTTTTTATCTATATTTACTCGGCAATGCTACATGTGAAGATATCCTTTCAGCATTGCGTAACAGCCATCTGATGATATAATCATTACAAACACTTCTTACGGAAACCATTTCAGGGTGTGAAACTTGTCTGTTAAACAACCTCTACCCCACCTACCACAAGAGACCGTAACACAAGGTAGAACACTGTGTAGAAATGAGTTGTGCTGTGTTAGGAACAGGTTGAAAACAGTGCGTGAGGTAATTGCTGAATGGGAGTAGAAACATAGCGGTCGCATTCACAGACCTAATGACCCAAACGGTTGAATCTGTCACTCTGTTTACCGAAGATTATTAGACAGGACATATTACATTGAACGAAATTGTGGTGAGCAAAGAGTTTTAAGATTGGGATGGAGGGAAAATAATAATGATGGTATATTGAACACAGGTACACTAGTCGACAAACCACTCCTTCGAGTAAGCGTTCTTGGAGTTTGAACTAATATTGGTATGTAGTAATTATGTGAGAGATACGCAAGTTACTTGTATTTTCTGAATGATCCTCATTTTTAGCTGGAAAGTGACAACGATCCCAATCAGCTGAAGCCAACTTAAAAGAAGTGAAAACGCCGGGCATGTTTTCCGACCTCGCCGGCAGTCACCGGCATGACGTCACAAGACAGATGACGTTTGTATGTTGACGGTTTGTGGGAGGGCCAAGGTTTCCTTCGATACCGCCAAGTTGCGCTTCCCTTGATACGCACTCTCGCTATCAAGCGCGGCCAGCTGCCAAGAATCTGTCCTGTGATACAGACAGACGTGTCCTTTGTGTGTGTACAATTCATTTGCTGTTTCCGTCCGTAACAGCCGCAGAGTGGACTGCGGGAACGATGTCCTTGTAGGCGTATTTCAATCGCCTCCTGCCCTCCCATCTACTCCACGGCTGTGTTTATTTGTTTGTACTATAATTAAGCTATCGCGCCTTTATCTGTACGGCTCTAGATAACGGCCACCTATGCAGATGTCAATCATCCATGAAATGTACTTGATAGGTGATAAGTGAGATAAGTGATCGCCCCTTACTATCTGATGCCATAGAGAGAATCCACACATTTACAGAATACACACGCTGGCTAATCGCACGCGTTGTGCAGAAAAGCGTTGAACTGACAACACTTTATGGCCCCCTTTAAGTTATAACATTGTCATCTTTATGTAATCCAATCCTTGTTGAAATCCATTGCACATCTTCATAAGGGTGCATGAAAACTGGCATGACATTAAACAATCACGAGTGAATGGTTCTACTGCAGGGGTAAAAAATCTCTGGTGACATTTTCTTTGTACATGAATTTCTTTTCCAGTGCCAAAAGGTAGCGTTAAGCTAGAGCGAGTGCCAAAGACAGGTTTTACAGATGCTCATTTTTTTAAGGATATATATATATATGTAACACATCTTCAAATGATACAACATAATTTAAAAGCGAGCTGTTGAAACTGACACATTAGCATTTTAAAAACCAAAAGAAAAGAAATTCTGTACGTTTTTCTGCTGTTAATAACCACAAATATGTTTGGTTTTCGTTTGCAAGATTGTTCAGTCTCGTCATGAAATAGGAGTTCGATAATGAATGACTAATAAGATTAGGAGGAAAACAAATCGTTTACACTAAAGGGGATTTGGAGACTACGGAGCGAGCATGTTTTTATTGCGTGGCTTTTCAATAGAATGCGGTTATCTTCAAAGGAAAGTGAAATACATTATCGTCTAGCTACTGAAAGGACAATGAGGTCGCTGTGTAAACTAGCTTGACCATGAGAGGAAGCTTTTCGCAACAAACTTACTCCGAGGAAAAACGTTGAAGCGTTTTAGCGTAAGAAATTCGGTCGATCGTCACAGCAACTTTTATCAGAATGGCTTATCCTAGAAGAGGCTCGGAATAAGTGCTTTTGGACATCATAAACACCTCCCTCAGAAAGGGGCCAATCTGAAATTATTAAAATAATGCATGATAGGCGTGACTTGACACTGCCATGGATCGGAACGCAGTTTTTAATCTTTTATCCACATTGATAGAAACAATGTGGCATCTCTGCTCAGACATAAACAATTCATTGAAAAATTGTACGAATTTCCTTCATCGATGACGACAGTCGAAGTACCCGGATGGGCTGTTCACAAAACCTGGTATCTGTATTTTGAATGCCCAATCGCTTTGGCTGTTCCAGGGAAGGGCACAGCTCACGTGAAGAGGTGACACAGCCAACGCCGTTGGCCCTTGTATCCCTTTGCTCTGACCAAAGGTGTCGTTACAGCTTTCATTATAAGTCCTTCTGAAACTCCCAGCCACGTGAATAGTGTTGGCACGCTTTTAGCACCAATGTGTTATGGAAGCGTGAAAGTTGCTAATCATTGTTTGTTGCATATTGTAATAATACTTATTCCGTAAATGTGAAATTTTTCTTTTTTTCTGCATTTGATAATTCACAGAATTTACAATTTGATGATTGTTTATTTTCCTAGCTTTCATCATGGCGGACTTGTATTTTTTTAATGGATGGACACAGTACAATATGTGTTTCTGTGTTACTGTAAATGAGAAGATAATGATTTTAGGAGAGAATGGGTACAAATAAAACACACTTGCCAGTGTTGAGGTCGCCGATGCGTAAAATAGAGGGGGCGGCCCTGTCATCTGAAAAGGGGTGTGGCGTTTGATGACTGATAGCTGTATCCCTGTAAACCAAACAGCCCTCTCCAGTTAAAATACTTGTTATTGCAATGGACATCATGTAAACGGTACCGGACGCCCTTTGTTACCTAACCGTCCTTTCATATTTTCTTTCGGTGATTCTATCCAATAATGTGTCATATATGGTACCGGGACTAGGCGATCGTCAACGATATACATGTTTAAACTGAGCTCGTCGGGTGATGATGTCATGGCCGCTGGCTGTGTCGCTTTGCTATTAGAAATCGCCTTTGAGTAATTCCACGCCGTTTGCCCCGTTAAGCTCTTGCCTTTCAAGTGTCTTGTCCGGATACGGCGATTGCGGATCAATTTCGACGGGGAGTGGTGTTTGTCTTGCCGGGAAAGACAAACGGTGCATCGCTCACAGCTCACATCGGCAGACGACAGACCGAACAGCCACCTGTTGATTGTCCGCACGTGCACTTGCAGGCAATACCTTGTGATAGTCAAGAAAACCGAAGGAGAACTTGGCCGATCAGTTGAAAAGTTTCATTTAGTTGCGATATCAATACAAATCAAAAAGGCTATGTACCAACAACAGAAAAGGCACAGTTCCACGGGACCGTACAGCACAGCCAGGTCGTCGCGTAGTGGGGCAACCAAGACTGAGGAACGATCATCCAAAGTTGACCCAAGGTATTTGTCCGTTCATATTGCTCGGCTGTTTTCTTTTACTGCGTACAGACAGGCTTTGCAAACATTTAATCTACTGGTCTCTGGTCTTGCACACAGCAGTTAGGGAGATTTACTTCAACAAGAAGAAGAAGAAGTGAGATTACAGGACTTTGTTATGGCTAACCGCCAGGGCAATCTATGTCTGTTAGCTCTTTGAGCTTAGGGGCCTGATGGTGTCTATGGGTTGCATCATCTAATCACGAAAAATTATATTTTTCTTTCAGTTTCAAATCAAAACGTTACAGGGATAAATTAAGAGAGCAGATCAAGGCCCTTGAAGCGCTGCTACCAATCGACAGAACCGCTCTGCATCGGAAACTGGACAGTCAGACCGTCTTCCGGTTGGTGATATCGTACTTCAGAACGAAAATCTTCTTCCAAGGTAAGCACATTGCCGCCATCTTTGAAATTGTAAAGTAAGGTTGAATTTGTTCCGTTTCTGAACAAAAAAGTGGCGATATTTTGTCAGCACACTCATAAGTGACCGGAAATTGTAGAGTATTCATTCGTTATGACACGTTTGTTTGACTCTAACGTTGTCAGTAACAGTTTGCACACTGTCGCCATAGGTCTCAGCGATTTACCTGCCGAGACCCCTGTCTGGTTCTGGACCAACATGACCCCGGCACGTCAGAGGTAGGGGTGCGAGTGCCCCCTCAAAACGCCCTATCTTAGTAAAAAAAACAGGGGTAACACGGCCATCAATTTCACTGTGTATCGTTTTGACAAAATGAATCATAATATCAAAAGCTACAACCACATACCGTCCTCTATAAGACTGTGGTAATCATGATAGTATAGGTTGGCTCACTCATGAAACGCTTCACCTAGACTCATCAGGAGTAGCCACACTGAATCTCTGAACCCAAGAGGAGTACATTTTCTCACACGACGTTATCATGATGGTACAGCCAATTTGACAAGATAACTGTCAGGGGGACGAGCAAAACCACAGTCATATGGAGTGTGTTGTTGACATGCCTTCCTGTGCAACATGCAGCTACAGACACGCGGCAAAGGCACTGAATGAAAACCGCAAACTGATTTATTGGTATTGAAGTCCATTGATACAGCTTAATTGTATCTAATGCAATAAAATCTGAGAAGATACTGTGCAATCCCTATACCAAAGCACACCGCTAATTGCGTTCAAGAGAAGCGTCCGTAGGGCGACAATGAAGAATAATTTTGCTTTAATTTAATCTGACCTTTGAAAAAATCAGCTACAAACATTTCGGCGTGGTTTAGCATTTTCAATGTGATAAGTTTGAGCCATCACTGTCTCATCAGATCTACGCATCCTTAATTTTTGGCTACAATGATGAGGTGTGAGACTTGTTGTTCATCTTTTCTGACACACTGTCACGATCTATCGACAAAGTGTAATTTGAAAAAACGTCCTTTGAGTACATATTTTGAGTACGGCAAAACATAACTGAACACGGTAGGGCAAGCATCGTTGGCATACGACGGTCAGGTCTACAACCTTTATGATTTCTTCAGAGCTCATTCGATAACAAATAAATGTCTGCAGATACTAGTTTTGCATACCTATTCCTGTTTTCAAGCGCCTTTACCTGGCGATTTTTCATCCCAGGCTTCAATAAAGTGATTTCGCCAACCACGAAAATACGATCACTAACTACGCTGAAAGCGATGAGTTCAAGCTAAGGTAAACGGTCGCTTGGCGGCGATGGCTTGTTTAGAAAATCCTCGTTGCAACCCTGGCTGTCACAAAGGCAAAGGGGAAATTGGCTCCCTGCTTAATATTATTTAGTCAAGCAAGTCCTCATTGAAACCCGTCAATTAAATTTCCCTGACAGTGATTTTATAAATTTTCACATTCATGGAAAGAAACACGCAAAAAATCGGATGTTTCCTCAGAAAGCGATCGAAGTAGATTTAATATAGACGGTGTTTAAACTCGCCAAACAAAAGACCGTGCGTTCTGATCGCTTAATTTTTGATACTAATAACAAACCACTGAACGCAAAAACAAGTTTGCTTTAGAAAGCGCTTTCAACCGCAAAATTAGTATTTTAGCGGAATAATAATTTACCGTCAAAATGGTTCGCCGGTTTCGGAGGATATGCCGGCGGTCAATTGATTCAGTGACGGCGGTTTTCCCTTTCTGGTATAACCACGAACCGGTGTATTAGCCCCGGAATCGAATGAGAGGTTTATTTTTACGGCGTGAGCCGTTGCTTCGATCGGTGTCAAGAGCTCAAACTGCCCCGGGGGTCAATTTTTCTCTATGTCGTGATACCGAACACGAGCCACTTTTACCTGGCAATATTGCGTCCCTCGGTGATTGACAGACTGGGAGCCATGACTGAGAATTGAAGCCATTTGATCATCTCAACGAATGGGTGCGATCAAAGCCAAGTTTTTTCACCAGAGAAAATGAATCAAAAACGAAAACGATTTAAACATTTAGTCGCATGCTTAATATCATGCACTCGTTTTTGGAAGAGAAATAAACACCCGTATATGAGTTTATGAATCTGCAAATTTAAAGTTTTCTGTTTATTTAAAAGAAGTGTGCGAGTCAACGGGTTTTGAAAGTCCAAAATGCTAAACTTTCAGCAAAAAAAATAAAATATGTACGTAGTCTGATCGATGGTTTTCTGCTAACGTTTATTATTTCTGCCTGGCTCTCGCAAGAGGAGAAAAGTTATTGCCTTCGATCGATCATTTCTGTGTGTATGTGTGTGACGGTGTCTCTCGACTCTGAATATTTTTGCGTTTCCCCGGTTCAACGATTTAGTTGAAATACGAGTCGTTCGATGAGAATCGCTTCTGAAAAGCCACAAAATGTAACTGTGAATGAGCCAAAATGATCAAACACTGCCTCTATTGCGACTATGGTGTATTGTATGAGGCGCGACAATAGCTAACTTACGGGACTCCGCTGTATGGACTGGATGCGCGCGTTCTGAGTAGAAAGCCATACAGACATCGGCACGTGGCAGCCCTGAACACGGTTTTGGCGGTTTCCGTTGTAATTATGAAATGACTCTCGCAACTATTTACCGCGGAAGTTTATCTCTGGGAGAAGAAATTCTTTAAAATATTAATTTGCTTGAAACGTTTAGAGTTTATAAAAGCCAGTTCCTGGGGAGATAGCGACAGACTAACAACAATAGTGGGTTTTCTGTTGGCAGATTTTACCATTGTGTCGCACTCCATGTGTTGTCCTATATCGCAGCGATTTCCAGTCAAACCTGTCTGGACCAAGAGCTGCCAAAATTCACGAGCTTTTGTCCGTTGGCTTGTATCTATTTTTTTACTCATAAAGCTGGAATCTTGACTACTGCACATGGCTATCACTAGAGGCGTATGCCCTCACTTCATAAACGGCAACATTTATGTATTTTGCACCCAGCGTGTAATTTCAAACTTTCTCATATTGCGTCAGGTATAACTCATATTTCAATATGCCAGACCTTGTACAGATCAGCCTGTGTACACGTGCTGAGACCAAAAGCAGCGTTTTGCCTGACGTCCAAAAGCAAACATTTCAAAATCTTTTCTACCATGAATTCGTTTTGAAATGAAATCTATGCTACACACGAAATGCTGTTTCTTTTGTCTGAGCGGTCCATTTCTTCACGGCCGGGCCTTTGTGCAGCAACACGCTCCCATGAGTGTGTGCTCTATACCGATGCATATTGTTTTTAAAATGAAAATAATATTGAAATGATTACAAGTATCTTTGACATGCCTAATAGAAGTGAAGTTTGTCTAATTGGCACCTTGTTACCCTGTCTTAGAGACCCTCAAACGTTAAGTACACCTAGCTGGTACGCTAAGTAGTTTACATTCAGATTTCCTCAACTTGTTGATTCTCCTTTCTGAAATATGACATGATGCTAGTCGAACTCGAGAACCCGTGTAATGTGCGACGTATGAAAACAAAGGGAAAAAACTTTCATTTGTCACGCTCGATTGACTGCTGTCTGGAACGAGAAATCTGATAGGCTTGAAATGTACATGATGGGTTACATGACAGGAGCGTACCCTTTTGCTCGACTTTTTTTTTGAGTTCTGAAGTGTTCGTGGCAAGTGAACGCGAAATAGGCTGACATGAAACCAACAACGGCGAGTTAAACGTTACATTTTGTGGTTTATTTACATCGTCAAGCTAAAAATATAACAAGCGCTGTGAACAACGCCGACTCTATCAGCTTTGATATTCCAAGACAGTCAAGCACATGTGGTTGAAAGAACGCATATTGTTCTCATAATTCGAGGAAATACATTTCTAGATCAACAATGTTACATGTGTATATACATAGACCAACGCAAAGATGTATGAATAAATATAGTACTGATCCTACAGCACCCTACCACATCCAATTCGAAAGTATTTCAACTCCATAAACAATTTTCTGTGCAAGGAAGATCTGAAGCCTGACTAGATTATTCTGTTTCTAATACTTGCAAGTTTGAGATATTGTGTCCTGTAGATTTCATTTCGGAATCTTCATTGGTGATCATTTACTCCAAACGGATCAATGGTATCTTGCTATTCAGGGTGACTGATAATTTGTATTTATCTTTTGGGAATCCCAGAAAAGCCTATTTGAGTAAGCTTATGTGTGAAACACTTAAATGATGGTATGGATTATCTTACGTATTTCGAATATCGGATTGGAATTTATTTTGAGCCTACAGTTTCGTTTTGTTTTGTTTTGCTACATTTCATATTTTACATTACTCTCTTCACCACGGCCCAACCTGCATAGGTACAGGAGATGCACTGCTTTCCAAAAGTAACGAAAAGCAAGGTAAAATACTAAGATAATAAAGTATTCGAGTAATTGAATATTTCAAATGGTGAAGATCGTCGACACTGGGTTTTTTGAAGTCTAAATGACCAGTTAGTTTCTTATCTCAGTGTTCTTAGCTGGATATTTCATACAGTGGTTTGAAGTTGTTTCTTTCATACTGTGACAACTTAATTTACCACAAAGGATTCTACTTGATCCTCTTGGTGATTTTTAAAATCAAATCCGTGGTAAATCTTGAATGAATCGTTCAGAGATCATTCGGTCTTAAATGATCATAGATTTCAAACAAATAAGAGCCTTTAAAACTAAATGATGGCATTTACAATTTTCACAATGTCATTTTAAGGGGAACACATAATGTTACAGCTGCAATGTTGTGGCGAAAGATAGAAAACCCTTCGCGTTTCGTTTCTTTGTTACCATGGCTCTGTTTGTGTGATTTGTGTGGTTTCAAGATTGTTTGAAGCAGAGTCTCAGATGTCGTGGTTAGCTTCGAGTACACGTCGTAAATTTTGACTGTTTTACTAGTGCGCTGTAATTGGGAAATAACAAGATAAAACACTTCACTAACAGTTTATATATTATCAGTAACCAATACTGCCGAAAAGCGACTTAATTCACCATGTGGATCTTAAAAATCGAAATAAAATGGTATTACAAAATCTGTTGCCAATCTCCGAATATTTTCATTCTAGACCTAAGCTCATATTTGGACGCATGCGAAGACTGGAATACCAATATCCATGGTTTTGCTTGGCGGTGTTGTTTGCCCTCGTGCCGCCCAGCGTTCGATCGGCGAAATCAAAAGTTACAAAAAGCATTCCTATTGATTTTTATTATACGAGATATTTTCACGCGGGTATGGGTTTTGTTAAGATTATTTTGATACGAGGTACATAGCGTCTGTCGTCCTTCAAACGTCAATCTTAACAATATATGCTATGTTCTGTTTTGTAAGGACCCCCGTCCATTTCACAATACATGCCGAATTAAAATTGCATTTTTTTCCGAGAAAATTAGTGTCAAACTGTGCATATTCTTTAATAACGTTCTTTTTCTCTCACGTCAGTCAGTTTAAAAACCGGCTTACAAGATTCAACTTGAATCACTAAAATTTTGAATGCATCAGGAGAAATCTCAGAAATAAAAATCTCTGCTCAGTATTAAATTCGCTGTCCCAACGCTTCCAATCTCGTGTGTTTCTTCGTATAGATTCGTAAATCCTTGTAGTTAGATTATGTAATGGAACAGGAGTTGAAGTATCGCATGGTCAAAACAGGAATTGGATCTTTGACGGCACAAATATCGAACACATGCAAAACTCGCAAATGAATTTTTATCGGCGACTTTAGACGTTTTCCAAATGCTGAATTTTTGCTCAACAACATTCGAATAATTACTAATACTCATCGAAGTGTGAGACATTTCAGGTAAGATATCGGAGCTTGCACCAAGACATGTCGACTTTAAAGTTGATCCATCAACTTATGTTCAAACATCAGCAAGTTTTCTCCACATTTTTTTGTGATTTTTTGTTTATGGATCAAGGAGGAACTTAGAGGGAGCTGAACACTTGTCTTTGCATACGTTGACAGTAACACAAACTTCATTCTTGCTTTGAATCCTGCGATCATTTTTATCATGTTTCATATCCCCCAAGCGACGATAGTGATTATAATAAGCATCAGCAGGGAAATATGATGGGCAAGCTGTCAGGGAGCAAGTCGACAGAATCACGCAGGAATAGATGTATTATTGTTCTGGAACACGGTAAACACACGGAGAGGTTAACACAGAATATGCAAAGGTAGAATAGAAAAACTTCACCCGGAGTTTTACAATTGTCTCTGTTTCATGAGATGTATACAGAGTATATTGTGATGGTATATGGACAACAAGATCTGACGGGGAGGGGAGAGAGTATAATGTCAGCCTCAGACCCGAGAGTGTCACAGATTGAGAATTGTCTGCCTACGGACAGGATCTACCAATAAGCAATAGAATATGAATGAATTTTCAGCACTGTATTGTCTGAACAAATACATCAAAACATAAA
This sequence comes from Ptychodera flava, assembly GCF_041260155.1. Classification (NCBI taxonomy): domain Eukaryota; kingdom Metazoa; phylum Hemichordata; class Enteropneusta; family Ptychoderidae; genus Ptychodera; species Ptychodera flava. The sequence goes on along the minus strand of NC_091947.1, from coordinate 3,275,057 downwards.
AATGTGAGAAAAAAGGGATGTTGCTCAGCATTGTCTTGTCGGTCGTATCAAAGGTCATGTCAGCTAAAATGCGAAGAAATGTGGTACGGAGCCAGCCAAAGTTACCTGGCATGTGTTGATCGTGTGCACTGTAAACGTAAACTGGGCTCAATATCTGGGCTGTGGGCTAGGTCTGAGAAAATATTACGTGATGAACCCTAAACGATATCCAAGATTATCCTATCACACATATCGGTTATCCATCCCGCCATTATTGCGGAAGTGCTACGGGATTTACCTTGTGTAAAAAGGGCGCTTAGTTTTGTCATTTTACCTACTACCCGAACACGCCGGAATTGAACCAATTCATTTAGCCTCGAATCAATCTACCGAGATACGTAATTTTCTGCTCTCAAACCCATACTCGTACACAGCATTCATTATGAGTTAATGGTATGTTCATAATCTCGTTGCCATAAACGATCATTTCTCAGTATAAAATGTTGGATTGAAACGAAAATTCCGCATTTTGTCGGCCATGTTAATCGCAGTCTATTCTTGCAAGATCATTTTTCAAACCTCTATTAATTGGGCTCTATAGAAAGAAAAACATTTCAGTGCTCGTGGTTACATCTCCTGGACACAGCATTTCAATGAAACACAGCGAGAAACTCTCTCATCACAGTAATTCTTTGCCAGTGCGAAAACACCGGCATTACTCAGTGTCGAATCTCGCATCAATGTTTTCGTGGCCTTTTTGGCCTCTCCTTCTTGGCTGTCAATTCGATATCTCCCGAGGACCTCTTGTCCGACAGACTAATGCCCGGCTATGGCAAAAGTTGCTGCCCTAGGTGATAAATATACCACTGGGTTGTCAACGCATTTATTCGGCTCTGAATGCTCTCTTTGACAGCACTGAGAGTATGTCCTTCAGCGGTCAGAGTGTTAAAAAAATACGTTGGAAAAAGACCTCGACGATGAAAATACGTTCAGTCACTCTCCTTATCTATCCAGTCATGAGAGCCTGTGTGTACGTATGCGTAAGTTAGAGTGCACGTATATGTGTACGAGTTAGTACCTTCTGCATTTTGCACACGGATTATTAAAAATAATTAATTAAAAAATTCGCAGAACGTATACATCGGAGTAGAGGTTTGAAATCCAAACTTATCACATAAACTGTGATGAAATACAGACTAATCTACTTATAATTAATGATACAACAGTTTTGGATTATCCAGAGTAATGTTTCCTCTCTATCTGCTACGTATGCTGTTATTCTGTGTTCTTTCTCCCTGTGGTCTGACAACCACAATTAGTCACCACCACTTTATCCTGGGGTCTCTAATACTGTTTGTTTTTGCCTTTGTTTCTGATACTGTCTGTCCGTCTCTTACCTCTCTCTCTCTCTCTCTCTCTCTCTCTCTCTCTCTCTCCTCTCTCTCTCTCTCTCTCTCTCTCTCTCTCTCTCTCTCTCTCTCTCTCTCTCTCTCTCTCATGTTTATCTCCATGTATCATCCTCCATGCATCATCTTTCATGAATATCGTTACTTTTCTGATTATTTGTCAGTATGACAAGCATTTGCATGCACACAACAATACTACAAATGATAGCACATCACGCGTGTATTCACACTACTACCAATAACACCATATCAACAATCCATGACAAAAAGGTTGCGTTATTACAATCTGTCAAAAAAGTGTTTACTTACGTCCGAAACACAAATGAGAAAGTGGATATTTCCGCAATTTTCTATTTCAAACTATGACCAAAATTTTATCTCTACTTGTATGTTTGTAAGTCACGTAGAATTTCTATGCCTTTCTAAATATTCCTAAGTTGATAGTCAGTAGTATTTTTAATCAAGTTAATATTGATTAATAGGCATTTAGACATCACACGATCACATATAGTTGTCTACAGAACTTTATGAAGTTTGTCGTTGGAATGAGTAGAACAGACGTATAAAAAATTGACTATGCCGACAGCATTGATGATCCCACGCGTGATTTTGTATTCAGGGAAGAATTTTGGTGATTGCGAGATAAAGATGACGTATTTATGACAAAAACTGTAAAACAAAATAAGCTTAATCTTGGTGTGTAAGTTAGCTCCGCAAGTCTTTCAAAATATAGTTTATGATTCCAGGGGGCTTTATTTCCTCTTTTTTCGTTCAGGCGTGGTCCGAAACTTTTGATCGACAAACAAACAAAAACTTACAGTACAGCAAACATTAGTGCTAGGTGGTGAAATCATGCATTTATCTTTAATCCCTTTTTAAAAGTCTATACCAGTTACTGTGACCGTAGTGACTGTTATGGTTTCTCTGGTTGTGTGATACTCCCCTTTCCATGGTAATATTTTAGGGATATGAAGAAAAAAGACAGCTATGTATTATTGGAGTTTGTTTATTTTAGTAATACAATGTAGTGGATCGTTTATGTTGTGTATGTGTTGGACACCGTTAGTGAGGATTTTATAATAAGCGAGTACAGTGGCGATGCACACGTCTATTTTGGTCTTAGCAGCTCTTTGAATGTTTTCAATGAAATACAGGCGGTAAATTCTATTCACAAAAGTCTTTCTCTTGACAAACGAAGAATGACAAAGAAGTGCGGGGTTCAATATTTAACTGGAGAGCATACTCTAAGGATGAGTCAAACACGATACCAAAATCTCGGACATATTCATATTTTCGTCGCATTCGACGAAATTTAATTGAATGTGCCAGTCTTTGATATCTGGCTCACTTTTATCATGTTTATCATGTATTTCGTTTTGTGTTTCAATGATAGTGGAAACGACTATGGTGTGACTTCATTCGTGCGTCGCCTCCACGGTTCTGCGCTAGATGACGTAAAAGTGTGAAATAAGAAAGCTTAAACTGTACTCTATGCGAAAACTTCGGTCTTTTATTCGATATCAGTAGTGCCTTCCGCCCGCCAGGAAATTTTCTCAGCTCACTGTTTTTCATCAAAACTAATCCAATTTCCGCTTTTTAAAAAAACTCAACGTTACCGTACACGCCCATATTAAACAAAACGCACTGCATAGATGGACTGTTTATCAGTTCAGCTCGGCTGGTCTGAATACCAATCCCTTTTGAATGGAAAAAAAAAATCCCCGGTAAGTACACACTTTGGCCCCAGGTTTCTCTTGTGAGACGCTATGTTTGTTCTCATAAAACAATTCATCATTCATAGAATTGTTGTGAATTAATCTGACAGCAACGCCACAAAGACGTGTCAATAAACTTTTCAGTCAGTCAAATATGACTGCTTTATGACCCTTCAAATGTTTTCATATTTTTTTCATTATTTATGGGAATAACACAATGACAGAGGTGACATAGCAGGAAAAATGTCCCCGTTGGTTCTTAATTACTGTCGATGAATGATATATCAAACCGCGGTCCTCTTGAAAAATAAAGGAATTGTTTAATGTCAACCGAAAATATATTTATCAAAAGATGCAATCCGTGGCGATCAAGATTTGAAAGACTTTTTTAAAAAATCTTGGTTCAAAGCCACCACAGTGCTTTATAATACCACGCCCAGGGACCTTTTTCGTAGAGGACGCCAACGAAACGATGTTGGCCCTGCGAAGCCTTAATAAACTTTGCTTGACAGTCGATGTCAACTGTACAATAAGCCAGTGAGAGACCGTGCGAAATTGATATTTAATTAGTTTAATGAAGCTTTGTTGGTTGTTATAATAGGAAATATATTCTGTCATTAGGAAGAAGTAAGAACCATTGGTCTGGAAAGTTTTGATGTCAACTTGAGATACTCCGAGAGGATTCAGGTCCTCTAGGAGATATTTCCGCATTTTAAAACTATTGTGGCATACATGGTCATCTTGCCATACGACGATTATATTGTAAATCGATGTGTCAGAGAAAACATATTTATCAACCTTCTCACTTTTTGCAACATTTGCAATTTCATTGTCATGATCAAAGTACCAAATGTAAAGGTCTGCTCCGCATTGGCCAGGTATTGCCTTCAAGCTTATATCGCATCTTTCATCGGGCTGGATCTTTCTCAGATCTGTCGGTCTGAATGATACTAGAATGATACCATTGGGTGTCTTTTTTTATCTTCATTTCCCCGTGAACTTCAGCGTCCTGGGTGGAATGCTGAACCATGAACCTTATCTGAATTACATCCAACTTGATTATGCCACCCACTGATATCATGTCATCGTTTCTTTGCGATGTATGTGACGCTGCACGAGGCAGGCATGACTACGCACATACTCACTGCGGCACACCTGCATTTACCGTGCTCAAACACATACTTTGTTAGTAAGAATATGTTGCTAAGACTATGATGGGAAATTGTGAAATTGCGTTTGGAAGGCTTGACAGTTTTAATTTCTCAAAATTAAAATGCCCTGGTTTCAGAAAGTGTACAAAGTGGGCGTGTGTGTACTTACCGAGGAAATACATAGTTTTGTATCTAGAAGACGAGGCATTGGTTTATCGATTATCACAGTGCTAGAGGCTCCCGAGTCACACCGGATGAGTCTTCTCGGTGATCCTCGATGAGTGACACTATACATCTAGTCACACTGAAGTCACATCTATGGAACAACACACGTGCGAACATATCGGTGTACAGGACTGGAATAATTCACATAAAAAGCAAATTTTGGAGAGCAAGATCTAGAAAGCTCAGTCCGTTTCGATGTTTTATTCTACCCGTATTTTTTTTGGCTTAGTTTGTTGTTCTACTAAAAATATCACACGGAAATGACTAGTTTTCAACTTGTCAAAGCATCCTGTATATGTACAATACAATTTTGTGGACGGCTTAGTTCTATAGTCATGGCTATGAATCCTTTGTCAACGATATGATTGAATATTGCATCTATTAAGTTGTGTTGTTTGTATTTATAAGATTTTTATTCTAGTCAAATAGAAGGAAAGACAATCACATTACTCATTACTATCAGAAGTATTAACAAAGTAATATTACAATATAATTAATGTATCAGTGAAAATAACAGTCATTGTTGTGGGCCAGTTAGTTGTAAATATTTACCCCATTTCTCTATGTCTTTATCTAGTTTATCTATTTTGTTTTTTTCTGTTGGCAATGAAGAATTCTGTCTTCAGCACATACCGGACATATTTCATAAAGTTTTCAAAGTTAAGCTCCTTTTTATTACATCTCACAATATCAATATCTCTCTTTGCAACTAGTAGTAGGAAATCAACAATCTTCGGAGTCTGTGAATTTCCAAGCAAAATAGTCTCAGGATTCAGCGGAGTCTGGAAACCCAGCCCTCTTCCCAATGCTTCACTAAATATTCTCCAAATCGGTTGACATGGTTACACTGAAAAAGCAGACGGAGAAGCGTTTCCTCATTGTCTGCACAAAAAGTGCAAGCGCCTGAGGGAACTCTTGGTGGAGTCATCTATTGTAACAGGAAAGCTGATATTTTGTAGAATTTAATATACCGTAAGGGGACCAAGACAGAATAAGGAAATACGTTTGCTCTCGAGAACAAAACGAACTGAAAATGTAATCGAAAGTTACAGCTTCCGTCCCTTAAATATATTGAAGGGTACATCAGTCTCCAGTAGTTAGGGATGACGGCAATATAATTTAGGGGGGGATGGGCAACGAGGAGTATTTGAAGTAGCCTGATAGCACATCTGATGACTTCCGACTTCTTAATTTGTCCGAGAAACTGTAGAGACAAAATCTATCAAGGATGGGTGGAGAACTTGACTCAATTTGCCGAGATTAGCGCCAGCTGCACCCGATAAGAATAAATCTCATTGACAATCGTAATATTACGCCAGTGAGATTCCATGTAAGATTGCATAAACAAACCGGGGGCTTCACTCCTCTGACTACCTTATAAATTTTGACAGCATTACATCATTAAGACGGCCGTACCGTGCTGACTTATCCTGCTGAGGTATTCGGTTTTCTTTAGTTTTTTCCATAATGATATGTATAGGTCCGTTACTTTTTAAATTTAGCTTGTATCTAAACGAACAGAGCTGCGAGAGCTGTGCAAGAGCTTGGCATGTCTTCGTGAGTGCGCATGATCGAAGCGGTGCGCATCGCAAAAAGTGTACTTTGATTTGAAACCTTCGACCGAGATAGCATTATGAATGGAAAAAACGGACAGATGAAAAAATCTCACGATCTTACGAACAATAAACGAAAAGGTGAACACAGCAATAATTCATTGCATGATTTTGGCATGTCCTGGCTGCCCCTATTATTCTCACAAAAACGCCCTAAATAATAGTGATAAATCGTTGTTCACGTGAAGAGGTGAAATGTGTGACAAAGGAGATAGGAAAAAGTGCACCGATGCTAGAAGCAGTGGTTTCAAATTCTGAGCAGACTGTGCCTGAATTATGTACAAATTCGCGGCGCGCTCGTAGAATTCACATTAAAAGAGATGCGCTCTTGTTTTACATGTGTACATAGTGTCAAAGGTCAGAACGGGAACAGCGATACAGAGGAATACATCCTGTAATTCCACTGATAAATTTGATCTCCTCGAAACGTCGTTTAATTGTTGTAGTCGACAGCTTGATATACTACGCTCTAAAATTTCTGAGTGGCCTTCAGTTCATGAACGAATCATTTCGAGTTGAAGTACAGTGCTTGAATAGCTCCATCATATGCAGTCTACACTGCATCAGTGATTTTTTTAAAATTCCGGTGCGCATGCGTCATTCTTCCGTAGACCTCATGTATAACAGCTTTCTTGGAAGGCAGCATGTCCCCCGAAACTTAAAGTGTTGAGTTTCCTCAAACTTTCTTCAAGGAAAAAATAAATATTTCGCAATTTCATGATTAGCATTAAAAATCAGGGGTCATCATGCCATTGCTGGTATTAGAGAAACAAATCACCTACAATTCATTATTTGAATTTGACACTAGTCGCCATACACTGCTGTGGATCTGCTCGGAAATTTCCATTTTTGATTTTTACAAAAAAAGCAAGGTGGTGGAAGTATTCCTCAGGTTGGCATATGAGTACACACAAACAGCAGAAAAACGAAGTATTGTATACTGAGATTTTAGAGTCTGAAAATCAGTCTCCAAGGCGAATTCTACTTCAATGGAAAATGTTCATGAAAATCCGAAGGTAGTCATTTTGGTTTGGTAGCTAATAGTGCATAGAATAATCTTTGATGTGCCATTATTTGATGAAGTAGCATCAAATACTCTTTATATTACCTGCTTCATTTAATGTGCACACGCTAATGAGTTTCTAGAATTTACAGGAATACTAAATATCTGTCAAATATCTCCTTCTTCGATATAATGATAGTTTCACGCAATCCAATGTTTTCATTCGGTCGCTAAGTTAGCGCGGAAGCTGCGTATTGTGGCTGTGTTTGACCGTTCTCCTTTCTGAAGGGTAAAACCAAACACACGCTATTGAATCATAGATGTCGAGCAAGCCCTCGCCGGAAAAGGTTATGAATTACTCGAGGTTGAAACAAAGGCGGAGAATTCGAAGTGGTGGTAATCTTTTTGACCATCAAGATGTTTTTGAACATTCCCATACCAACGGTTCATACTGATCTCCCCGCTAGGAAGGGGATAGGCAATAGGCTTATTTTTCACTCCACAAAAAGTGACGTCAAAGTTTCTGACGCAAAAGAGTTCAAAGGTCAGTGATACGGCGGCTACATCTTCATCCTGAGTTCAATATGGACCCTTGCTGCGATAGAGATGCGGCACACCTCAAGTAGGAAGTTTCTACCTGCTTTCGATGGCAAATAGTGATGCCCATTATACCTGGCTGCAACAGACATGAAACTGAATATAGATTAATAGCCACATTTTCGAGCTGATGATGTATTACCAAGATGATCTTGGAATGCAAAAAAACCTTGTAAACGATGATTTCACCAAATATGAAGCCCGTCTGAACTTTTAACACGCCGAGACCCAGAAGAAAAATGTGTGTTTCCAGACCTAACCAGAAACTGTTTTAATTTCGTATTTTCACAAGGGGAGTGCAGCTTTCCTAATTTCATTGGTTTCTCTTCTCGTCACTGCGATCAGTACCTGAACGATGGACAAGACGTGCCCGTCGAATGAATCACACATAGGGGCCTATACTGTTTGTTCTTCGACACAACTGTGATGTACTGTACATGTACCTCACCGCCGAGTTTAATCTTGTGAATAATTAATGTATCATTTTGAAATTCAATGGGAATGCTAAACGTAAAACTGTTAAAAGTATGTTGTCAAAACAAATTTCATTCAAATTTAATTTCAAATTTAGTTATTTAATTATGCATTGATTGCATTGATTGGTATCAAAAGCTTGTTGACCAAGGACCGTACGTGACTAATAACCACACAGAGGACGGAGAATGAGAAATACTAGTTAAACTCAAAATAGTATACTATTAATAATGTTATATACCCATTTATTTTACTTTCCACATGCTTATATATATACGAGAGAGAGAGAGAGAGAGAGAGAGAGAGAGAGAGAGAGAGAGAGAGAGAGAGAGAGAGAGAGAGGAGAGAGAGAGAGAGAGAGAGAGAGAGAGAGACATGTATCATAAACCCTGGAGCGAGAGGGAAAAGATTCAATCTGCATGACATACATACATACATACATACATACATACATACATACATACATTCACATTATAATTCGTACATAAAAAGCAAAATACTGTCCATCATGCACATACCCGAATGTGATCATGGATACGCTTACACATAGTACAAATAACAAAAATGGTCCTTTTACACACTCAGTATTAAACTGGTATACAACGAGGCACCTTGAATATACAGGTAGCTAAATTATATCATTTCATTGACATCATTTAATCTTGCCGGGTCGACCAGTGAAAACAATGAAGTGATAAGGAACCCCTCAACAATGTTTCTTAAGAAATAAAAGATTTTTATCGCTGTTTTTTTGGCTTTTGTGTTCGCCAAGAAGAGAGAGAGAGGGCTTGTGAACTAACAATGGAAAGAAACTAGTTCACATGGGCGGGCCCTTTTTATATTTATTGAGTGAGTGTTAAAGAAACTCGTACCAGGCTTGGATGGGACACCTCGACCGCAGTTTTGCATTTGAAATGGTATATTTTCTTATGTAAACTTTCTTTAATTTATGTTTGTGGAACATTGATCCGTATCAAAATATGTACACATCTAATATTTGCGCCTTCAGTTTTAGATACATATCTTGACAGGGGTACGCTGGTGAACTTTGACCGTAAAGATATGCGATAAAGCACAGCGTGTCCGTCTTGCGAGTCAATGTCAATTTCATCGATTACTAAAACCATAAATCGTTGCTGGAAAGCAGTACAGGCCTAGCCAGGGGTGGTTCGGCTGTCAAATTTCTTCGTTCAAGCGCGACCAAGACCTTCGCTGCACGGGTGATGTTTACAAAGGGAACAAGACAAATCGTTGTTTATTTTAAAAGCTGATGTATCAGCCAAAACCTTTTGTATACTTTCAAACATAATGGTTGTAACTCCAAGAACTTTGTGTTCTTCAATTATATGGCAACAGAACAATAATTTTATTTTCGATGTCTGCTTTCTTCATTGGATCAGTGGGCGATATTGCAGGTGCATGCATTTACGTCGAAACTAAGTGCTCGATAGTGTTCCAATTTTTGAGAGTTTGCCAGCTTCGGATTATAGGGAGTGAAATTACAGACAGATAAAAGATTTTACATCGACAATGGGCGAGTGCGCGTCTATGTTTATACGATTTAGAATTTAAGGATCATTAATTTTTAAAATACCCCATTTCCGTCAAATTATTGCATAAAATGATCAGGCCCGTTCCGCTTTCTAAACGATTTCAAATGGGACAAAAACAGTTTCTAATATTCAAAGGTTGTTAAAGATATCGTTCAACATGATAAGATTATAGATCTGATAGAGATGATTTCATCTTTTGAACTGATCTAAATGTCATATAGTCATAAATGCATGTATATGGCAACGACTGAGATAGTTATAGCAAATATGAATACTATTCTACTGTGTTCAATGGACCTTCACCATATTTTGAAAATCCTACAGTTTACAACAGACATTGAATTACAAGAAATATGACCATGTTATAATGCCAAGAAATACAACGAGAATTGTTTTGGTGAGAATTTCACAATATGAATCAAAATTCGAATCAATAGATTGAAAGACGCCATTTTACCACATTTATTGATTTCGGTATGGACAGATTATCGTCACACGTGTAAAAAATATTCTTGGTAACTTTTAGAAAGAGAAAATGTTTCACTCAAATCGTGCTTTGGAAATTATAATCTTCAGTCGTCTTGTGCTTCCCGTGAACTGGAACAAATGCGATGTACACATTACCTTGGTCAATATTTGGGCTTTAATCTGGGCGAGGTTAGATAGCTTCGTTTTCGGAGCAGCCATGGCAACCGAAGAGCGAATCTGGTATTTTGAAATAAAAGGTAAGCCGGTCAACTTGGCGGGGTCGCTCTAAAGACGAGTGTGACTTGCTATGGTCGGTGGGCATTTATGATGTGAATTTTACAATGTATTTCTCGGATAGCGACCTTTTCGTGAAATACTTTCAAATATACGGCGTGAATGCCGCCGTTAGACTCGAGAGCAACTGTGAGCAGTTCATGCAAGCTATTAGTACAAGGCGCCAATTGCTTCTAACGGCGACATTTGAACCCGAAGGCCAACAGCTGCGACTTGAATATGAGAAGCGTTTAAACCAACATACAAACCTGAAAAGCACTGAGTGTTTATTCATTATCCGAGCCTGTGAAATCGTTGCACCGTGGAGGTACTGAGTCTGGCTTCTTCCTCCATGGTTGTACGAAGTGTTGAAAAGCAACGATTGTTTTCAAACACTGTCAATTTCACGTTGTTTTTGATCCGCAACATGTCATACAATTAAAGTTATACGTCTACCAATGTTTGATCGACATAATGCGAAAACAAGAAGGCTGCGTGAAAGTGACATCAAACACGCGCCAGTTGATCATTCATGCGAATAGCCAAGTTTAATAAATCACGAGAAATTTATCGTGTTTCACTGAAATGCACAGTGCGTTGAAGCTAAGATCTCAAAACTGTCACCCAAATTTCTCAGATCAACTATCCTCAGTTCTTTTCTCGCTACAAGGACGATCTGCCCTGAAGGCGGAATACTACATATGAGACATGTCATCGATCCCATGGACCCAAGCTGGCATTCACACTCACCATTGCTCCGTCATCGACCAGCGTCAATTGTGCGAAGCTGTCACAAAATGCTGTTGTGTGTCCACTTCATATACCAAGCAGTGGTACCCCATTTTTCAATGAAACCAACTTTTTGAAAACACTTTTCCACTCTGTAGCCGGGTAACTGTCAATACCCCGTGGTTTTCATGAAAAATGTTGCCATCTTGTCCAAAGTGAAGTGAAACATCCATTAGCTTAATAGAGTACTTCAGCGGCGAAAAAAACCCAACGCGTTGTGTCAGTTCCTCTGTTTACCTGATGACTTTCCTTTCTCATCAGCATTTGCTCGCAAATCTGTCGGCTTTGACAGCCTGGTTGTTCGGAATAATGCCTGGTCAAGCACCTATGGCCGAAGAGAAGTATAATACGCCATGTATGAGTTCATTACCTGGAGGCAAGTTTACAAAGATTGGTGAAATTCAACTCTTAAATTTGCAAACCAATTTTAAATTTCCGATATCATGAATGAGTGGATTATTTCCTTTCTATCTATAGAGTTCGAAATTAGTTGATGACAAATAAAGCTAAACCATTTATTATTCCATTGTGGTTTTGACGCTGTTTTAAATTGTTTCCATTGACGACTCTGTTCATTGGTAAAGTTGGTTTTAACACCGTTGTTACCGTGTCGGTCATATTCAGTGTTTGGGTTCTAGAAGCCACCGCACACTTTTATTGGCTTTTTAACAACCTTTTTAGACGCCAATAAAAAGTGGCTAATTTTTCAAACATTTTAGACGAGCATTGACGTGTTTTGTGCTTGACTAGGGAGGGAGTCTCGCGAATATAGAGTCTTCTGTGGATACCAGCGAATGGTGACATGACAAATGAATGGTCACCGAATAAAGATCGCTTGGTTGATGGTTGCTGAGTAAAATTTGCTTAGATGTGGCGTTAAAGGTAGTATGTGCCTCGAAAGTGAAAGACTTTCTCAAGTAATATTTCAACCATTGTCTTTCAACGTGAAAAATAAAAGTTAGGGGGAGGGTGTCACCGTCCAAATTTTGGTACTAGAGAAACAAATGACCCGAAATGTATTACTGATATCTCAAATTCAAACTGGCCACCATACCTGTGTTCATCCTATGGAAAAAAAATGAAAATTTAGATTTCCGAAAAAATAAGACGGTGAATTTTTTTCTTACACCAACAGCTTTAAAATGAACCCCAACAAGTGGTAGATCAGAAAAGAATTGTAAAAGTTTGATAGTCCGAATATCTGTCCCCGAGGTGCGTTCTATACCTTAAAGTACTTTCGGGCAGACATTTGAACGGATCTCGAGAAATTTACAGACATACGTTTAGAACATACCTCAATTTTGGTCTTTGCATTCTATTCCATCGGGCACTGTTTTCTGTCAACTTCCTAATGTTAAGGATGTCGCACAACCCAACTCCCGCCACTAAACTGGTCAATTGTACATACTGGTAGATGCTCACCGTTGAAGAATATTACCTCTAGTCAGGAAACATTCTGTCTTGTTGTCTTGCTATAGCTTCTATGCTCAAAATTAACATTGTACATTGAAGATACACACTGGACGAAAATTAATGGTATTCTTTGGGAGGAATAACGACAAATAGCTAAGAAAACTGGGCATGTTGAAGAGAAATATTTGTAATCCCGTCAGGGTCGATAAAGAAAGGTGGATGTACGATGAACACGAACACAGGAGATATAGTGTCAGTTTATCAAGTCTTGTGTCGTGTTTAGTAACGGAATTAAGTTGTCATAGTTTCTTGTTTCCAATGAAGGTAGAAAAACATATCAGGTCAAATTATAAAGTGCATCAACTCTCATCAAGTTATCAAAAACTTGCGGTAAATTTTGATATGAAATCGAGGACGCATACGTTTAAGATAAATTTTGAGTACCATGTACGATACAGAAATGTTATTACAAAGAAGCCGAGAGTTTTAGACATGCACCGCCACATAACGGTAATCTGGGACGTTTGTTGATAGTTGCACATACAGAGCCTAAGGTCCATATCCTAGTTCTTTCAAACTTTCGTTTTATATGAGCATATTTTTCTATGCATTGCATTTTATTGCCTGATAGTAGGATTATGGTGCGACGTTTCAGGCACATTATTGAAAGACAAACCACGCATTTTACTCTCCTTGCAATCCCAACGACTGTAGTTTTCGCACATATTTATTTTACTCGGAAAAACTTAAACGCCATTTCCTGGCTCATCTTTGGCGGAAGAGAAATATCAAAGACCGGAGAACGGTGAGACACTCCACGCACGTGTCGCTAATACTAACCACGGATCGACCGCTTCAACACACAAAGATCACCGTCACCTGGTAGTTCTCAAGATGTGTCTACAATTCTTTGAGATTGAACTTGGCCATGCGCTGTGTTTTCGTGAAATGTAGTTATGTAGACTAATGTCACGTTCATCTGCTGTCTGTTAAGTAATTGACGCGACAACTAGTATCGCACATCTACGCCCGTAGTGCGCGACGAGTGGTTATGTGTACTCACATTTTCACCCGACCAAATTTGAATTTAACCCGTCGCCATTGTTAATGTGGATAATTTTGTTACAGCAAAATATGCCCGTAAAATTGACATATGACTCCAATTAAAATATTATGATCAGCTTGACTGCTTTGTTTTACTGCAATACGCCAAAAAGGCAATACAACTTAGTGGCCGGTGATACTGAAGACTGTCTTGTGAGGTCTCAACACAATCTGCTTTTCGATGGTTGCTTCGGTAAACAATGCGAACATAAATATAGCGGAAATGTTTTGGCAAGACGAATATACCTCGTCAAACTAAAACTTATCGTGTTGGAAGAAACGCAGGTTTGATTTCACTGCTGGCAGTGATTGGGAGACGAAGGGGTACAGACCTAGGTGTCGCTAGTATATCTCAAACGGATTGCAGTCCACTTAAGTGGCAACAACATTGAATCCAATGTGGATGCATCTTCATTTTCTATAGCCATTTACCGAAAATATGCAATAGTTGTTGCAGCCTAAACAGTGTTGGCTGTTTGACAATATTTACACCCATTTTCTGTGTCTGGTTTCTTTTATAAATCCGCAACGATTTCGACGACAAAAATCGGAAAAAAATTGAAAAATTTAAGAGGATGATAGGACTTGTGTCCAGGGAAAAAACGGATTACTGTTATTAGTCATCTACCTCAAACATACCTCTGGCTAAATTTACAATATCAAGTAATGCCAGTTTACAAAATCGATTTATGATTTCTTTGTCATTTTTATCTTTTGTATTTTCTGTATGAAATGAACCTGTAATTGGGGCAACCTGTTGGTTTATGAATAAATGAATAAATAAATAAACAAATGATCATTTTTACTCCAAAACTACAAAACTTCCAATTAGCTATGAGGAAACGGGGCAATATTTCGACATATACATATTTGGTACTTCAGGGTTACGAATGCCGTTGTGGCCTTTTTTCTTTTTCTCAACTTAAGATTTCAAAACGTACACATCACAAAACACCCTTATTTTTTGATAAGTAGCATTCCTTCAATTCATTACAGCTGCCCGATTGTCTTCGCCTCTGTCGACAAAACAGGCTTCGGAAAAGAAAGAGGACCCTCAAGAGAATGGCCCCTGCACACCCCGCGGGACCTCGCCTGCTGATGACAAACGCGCCAATGGGGCAAGACAAGATGTTGATTTCTGCAAAGAAATGAACAGCACTCTGGAAGGCCAGCTACTGTTGCAGGTAAACGTCTTTGCACAATAGCTATGTCTTGATACACGCTATGATGATCTATATTGATGTCACTTGCCAGCCAAATGTTGTTTGCGCAGTAGATGGCTTTTATTCTATCAACTGAAGGACGGAGTTGAAAGTACGAACCTTTTCAATCATGGATTAATGGTCCCGGCCGATGAAAGTGATAAGAAATGTCACACTGATTGTGGTATTGCAAATATGAGAATAGATCTGCGCATGTGTTCCTGACACACCTGTAGTTGCTCCGTCTAGGGTTGCGAAAGACCAAGCCTGAGAGTTGTGCACTCGTAGGGACTGAGTATAGACTTGTATATCAGCTTCAAATTACCACATTTATTATGTAGTTAATTGCCATTCCAAATGCCAACAAAGGGGTTGTAGCGAATACATGAGCGATTTCTTCAGTATTAACGATCGAAAATAGAGCAAGAAAATTCATTTTGTTCACTGACATTCAGGACTTGTATAAAAATTTTGTTGTATTTTAGGATCCCATTCAAGATAATTTGGAATGTAATATGGTCATCAGTCTTGAGACCAAAGTTCAAAGAGTGCATAACTTTATTTAGCAATGTGCACCTTTTTGCTTTCAGGCTTATACGGCATGGTGCTATGGCTGGCAGTCCATAAAACGATTCCAATGCCCATCACAGTCACGCCAAGCCAGTAAATTCAGCTATCTGTATTTACCTTTGAAGTGTTTAATTTGAATGGCGACTCGAAACATACAAACATACAAACAGACATGTAGAAATACATATCACATATTCACAGCCCTGACAATAGAAGGAAGTCTGCAACGCTAATACGCCACTCTAAAATAATGTCTTCGATAGAATGAAGGTTTGGGGAATTTTTGGGAAAAGATAGCGCCAGTTTGACAAGAGAGTCGGAGATCTTTAAGGTGGGGGTCTACTCAAAATTAAAATTATTGTCATTTATCTGATTTTTACACATGTTGTGCTCTCATCAATTATATCCACAAATATAAACAAAAAGGGGGTTCCGGTCGTTCTTTTTGAGTTCGGCGGTCCTACAGTACCTCTACCCACGCTTTTTTCAACAACAGACGGACCTTTGCGATGACTTCAGCAAAGAGTATGCCTGAAACTTGTCCAGGAATATTATTTTTCTCGTTTTTTCGCATATCATGTGCTTTGACTTGTCTCAACGACAAAAATAAACAGAAAAGGGGGTCACCGTTCTGAAATTTGAGTACGAGGGTCCAGAAGTACCCCCATCCCGTGCTTTTTCAACTGCAGACAGGCTTACTTTTTCGTCATTTTTATGATTTCAGCAAAACAAAACAAAAAAACGATCAAAAGTTGTTAGCGAATTTAGTCATTTTCTGATTTTTGTATATGCCGTGTAGGGTACAGCGAGTAGACAAGAAAAATTTTGAGAAAGAGTAGTGTTCCACGTTGCTTTTTGAGATACATTCTATAGAATTTATGCAGTTTTCACTGCTTTATTAAGATAGGCCTAAATGTCTGCCATTAAACATCTAGAGAACTGATTCAGACCAAAGCTTTGCTATTTCCTGAAGTGTAGAGTTCCAACAAAGTTCCGCACAAATGACTGTTTTGATTACATGACGAAATATGAGTGCCGCTGACCGTTTGATGAAGTTACACAATTATATTTATCAAAAGCACCGAGAAAGCTGCATGCTGAATGAGCATTTATGCAGGTTATTTTGTCTAGAAAGGAATAATCTCGCATTTATCGTGAAATGTATCACGGTGACACCACTTTCTGTTTAGAATATTTAAACAACTTCTTATTCCAAGTCTTTGGTGGAAGTTTCAAGAAAATGACAATAATGCAACGATGTTTTCTTGCATTTCTACAAGCAAACTAATGGAATCTGCTGATACTGCGCTATCCATGGGTAGTCTCCTACCTTAATACGGAGTTAACGGGCGCAAAACAAACTTTATGGAAAGACCAGAAGTCAAGGATTACATTCAATCATTGAGTACCTATACTTGACGTTTAAAATCATGCTTCGAAATGAACAATGTATTCCCGTGATAAAGTGCGTACGGCTTATGAACTTATTTTGACTATGTCCGCGTCGTCTTTTATCATACGAATTACTTAAGGTATGTATCTGGTGAAGTTTTGATGTGGAGTAACTTTCGAATTCAATCATCATGATGGGGAAAAAATAAGGGATATGCCTTTTTAAATGCTAATAGAAGATAACGTATCAGTTTCTCTCTCACTCAGTTGAGCTTCCTCAGAACAAACTCCGTAAGGTTATCATTTACAAGTGCAGGAAAACGCGTAAAGTTTCAACATCCTCTTTTTATTTCACTTTGAAAAGGTGAAACTCTGTGATAGGCCTTTAAGATAACGCGATCTTGAAACAGGTCTATTAATTTCTCAGATTACTGAGCGAAGTGATCACGTCTGCAAATTGGGCAAAAATCCCCTAAAACAATAGTGTGTTTCCGTTAACATATATGTCTTCAGGAATAAGGGTAGATCGAACGGAAACTTTTTTCAGTTTTTATTGGGTGCGACCCATCAAAAACCAGCAAAGTTAGGCAAAATCATGTGTGATTTTTTTTAAGTGCGTAAAATGGTTAAGTTACCGGAAACACACGTTTGTTATTTGTCCTGAACTAACGCAAAGAATAAATTGTTATAAATGCTAGTTAGTTCATTAAGCACCGTGACGTATTCCAAAAGTTTTAAAACTCTGGATATAGGCCTACTGGTGCAATATCTCAAATCATCTGGTTGAATCCTCAAAACATCTTGCCGAACAAAGGCAAATTTTATCCACTGCCCTCTTCTAGTCCGAGTCGCCATTTGAATTTGAAATACAACGCCAGATCAAGACATCGTCCATGATCATGCCACAGTTATTGCTATCTGCCGGTCAAAAATGTTTCCATTTCTTTCTCAAACTGCCTCACGACTCTATGGTTCATGAAAAGTATTTGTCCGTGTGGCAAAAACTGGTGCAAAATTGCAGTGATTCTGTCTGGTTTTGTCAATGCGGCCGTTGGTTGCGCGATCACTTTCAGGTACTCTTGCAGATGGCGGATGATCGTGGAGAGCACAGTCTCTGCCTGGATACGGTTTTCGTTTTTGTCGCAAACCAGGTTGAACGCACAGTTGGCGGTACCCGCCCACACAACAACTCTCTCTGTAGTGAACGGGTCGCCGGCCCGCAGGCGAAACACGCCCTTCTCGAAGGGCAACGACGATTCATCTGAACTCAGAATCTGCATTTCTTGCTCGTACGTTCGGCTTGAGACGGCTCTCCGGAAAGAGAATTCGGACTGCACTTGTCTTGCGACGATGTCGAGTTGTTCCTTGCGTACAGCACGGAGTTCACTCCCACTAATGGCGGACTGAGGTTCGCCTGCCTGTTCCAAGGTGAGATCTTCCTTACCAAACGTCACGGAGTACAATATCCTACACGTCCCCGGTTGGAGAGTGTGTATCATAAAAGCATACACCATGGTCTCAAGAACACATGAGTCAAGAATAATTGAGTAAACACAAGTCCGGTCGCGTTTTCAGCGACAGTACTTCGTCTCGAAAACGATGACGTCTGACCCGGAAGTAGAACAGGCAGATTTCATTTTTAGAGGGCGCTATTCGTTCAGCTCCACCGGCATCCAGGCCCAGGCCTGGCCCTGGGAATAGTGCCTTAGTGGGTTCAACACTACAACAGTTCCGTTCACCATGAACGAGAACGTTTCTCTATTCTAGCTTAAAGAAACTCATTTATTTATTCGCTGTGAATTTACATTTCAGGCCTTGGATGGATTCCTTTTCGTCCTTACATCCGACGGAACGATTTTGTACACGTCTGAAAACATTGCAACGCATCTCGGCTTCAACCAAGTTGATTTGGTTCATCGATGTATCTACGGTATCGTCCATCCTGATGATCATCATGAGCTCAAGGTTGTCCTGGAACATACCTTGGCAGACCCAAGAAGACCGGTAATTTTTGATAGTTTTAGCGTTACTAGAAGGCAAGACTTCCTTGCGGTTCCCGTGACAAATTTGTTTACATCATTGTTAAGGACATCCCATAAGTTGTGCCATCCCGTGAGGGCCCAGACAATATTTTGGAGGGGGGGGCATTATTTAATATGTCCTTACAACCCCGCCCCATCTCCCTGAAAAAGAAATATTGTCGAATCTGGGATAATAGACATCCATGCAGGGTTTACAGAACACGGATACTATAGTAAAAAATGGATCCTCCTTAAGGTCTCAATAATTGGAAGAAATTGATATTGATGATACAAGAAAACGTTAAATTTTGATCTTCTGATACTAATTCTTTTCAATCTTTGATTAAATTGCTTTCAGCCACTTAGGAATATATTTTTCCTACAGGAATCTCTCTCTCTCTCTCTCTCTCTCTCTCTCTCTCTCATTTTCCATCCCTCATTAAAATTATGTAACCTACTGCTCAACCATTTGGATTCAGTGTACCTGAAACAAAACTGAAAATCCAGGCTGCAAAAAAAGATACTGCAAGTAAACCAAAAAAAGAAAAAAGTGAACAGTTTCTCCATTGAGGAGGATTGCCATAGTTTGAGGGGAATATATTTGTCATTAGAAAACTCATAGAAAACATGGTCAGTTTTTGAAGAGCAGTTATACAAGTAACAATTTCCTCCTATTTATTTGTAGGATTCACAGCAATCAGTGTACGATGTCACAAACTCAGAATGCCCTGACTATAAAAAAGTATGCTTCCTTGTAAGATTGAAGTGTTTCAATGGAACCAGCACAGGCTATGTGGTGAGTATGAGCCACACATTGATACACCTGAAATGAAGTTATTTGCCCTCTATGTGGATTGATGGTTAGTGCGCCCTCTTGATAGTGTGGCAGGATAATGCTCAGAAAGATCTCATGGCTCAAGAAAATTTGTGTTTTATAGAGATTTGATAGTCAACCTGAAATTTATCAAATCACACAAAGAAGTCAGAAAGCTCAAGGGAGGGTTTGTTGGTAACTCTGTTCAAAGTTCTCCCACTTTGTGGTCAGTCCATATCTTACGAGAGATGCCTATTTCCATGTGCTTGGCACACAGAAAATGCAGTGCAACGGTACCATGAGGTCATTCCCAGAGGTTGTCAAACCCAGCAGTAGGACATCATGCCAAGTTCTCTTTGCCGTTTGCCGTCCTTTCATCACCATGGCATCAGATGCAAACATTGACGTGAAGAAGAACGTGTTCAGCAGCAAGCATGACATGGATCTCAGAGTGAAAAGTGTGGAGGACAGGTCTGTATTCCAATGAAAACTTTCAAAGCGTCACATTTTTTCATGGCATACCGGTAATAGCCAAACGTCAGCTTTCGTTACAGCATCAAATTTTTTCTGCTATTTGGTAAATACTTTAAGTCAAAGGACTACAATCATCAGGTTGGCTCATACCAACTTTTCTTACCGGTATTTAGACTAGGCGTGTTTTATCAAACAATTATGGCCAATCCATTTGAAAAACATTGGCAGTAAGTCCAAACAGCTTCAGCTGAGTCAGTTTCATGTCAGATCACAACACACTGCATGTAATCCAATCAAACTCTCCTACCATGACTCCAAACGCCTTCATACAATTCAATAGATGCCATCTATCAGTCTATTATCCAGAATATTTTAAAGCAGCGTATCCATGGCATTCCCATCTGAGCAACAGGGGAATTAGGGGTCAGTAAACAGAACACTCATCTCGTAAATTCAAATCCTATGAAAATGATCAGTCTTTGTAAACTAATGGAAAAAGGCAACTGATATGATGTAGAAATCTGAATTGAATGTGGTTCAAGGTCATCCCTGTCTTAATGTGACAATGTGGGCAATGATAGTTGTAAGTAAATTAGTGCAGATTTTGTGTAAAGTAAAAGTAAAGTAAGCCTTTATTGAAATCGTATCCCAGTTGGGATCTTGATCATAAAGTACAATAAAGGTTTTGCAAAAACAACAATGAAAGAGTATATATATATATATATATATATATATATATATATATATATATATATATATATATATATATATATATATATATATATATATATATATATATATATATATATATATATATATATATATATATTTCAGTACTAGTTTACTCTTAAATCACACGTACACAGCATTTTACACATGTACAGTGTAACTGAAATATATTCACGTAGCTCTTTTGTGTTCTTCTCTACAGGGTATGTGATGTGACAGGCTTTGAACCTACTCAGTTTGAGGGCAAGTCCTTCTATGAAATGGTGCATTTACACGACATCACAACGGTGTATGCTTGGCATAAATTGTGTAAGTACTTTGTAAATATCACAGATTTATTGAGAAAGTTAGAAACTCAGTTGTCTTGGGAATGGCTAGGAAAGAGGATACCTCAGATGTTGTAGTTTGAATGACCTTGATTCATGGTCAAGGTGTAGCCCTTTGGCTACAGTATTTTGTTTACTGTAGCCAGATTGGTTTCTTTGACAAAGGTGGATCAGTATACGGGAAAAAGAGAATTCAACTGCTTATCATCTTACTGTAGGGAGAAACTATTTCTGATTCTTTGATCCAATTTTTGCAGCTGTATTCTATGATCAAATTTGAAATTTTTGTGTTCATAGTAGAATGCACCTCTGGGACAGAGTCAAATTTTTCTACTACTTTTCTGATTAACCTATTATGGGGGTTCCATTTTGAAGCTATGGAGTAAAAAATAATTTCACAATTTTAGATTTTGGAAATCGAAAATTTTATTTTTCCCCATAGAGTTAACACAGGGATGGTGACCATTTTAAATTCCAAACATCTTTAAATGTTTGGTAATTTGTTTCTCCAGTACCAATTTTTGTAAAGTGACCCCTAATTTTTATTCTTGATTCAGTAAGGCCAAAAAAATAAATAGTTTGTTTCTCATCCCCCGCGCGCGTCAATGTAGACCCGCCGCGCCAACCTTTTTTTTTTGCATCTCAGAGGGAATGAAAAAAAAAGTAAAAAAAACAAACAAACTAAGAACAAATTAAACGTTCAGATCATACCAAAGCAACACAAATATTTTATGATATACAAAACTGAACTAGACAGAACATTGAACATCACACAGTGCTGTAACATTCCATTCAGAACTGTACACTATGTCATTGAAAGCTATCAAAACTGCATTCTGCACTAATAGTCAAAAAGCAGCACTGTTGATATGCTAAAAATTTGCTGTGCATTTATCTCTGCATGCATTCCTATGTTCTCATGTTGTAAGCGCGTTGTTGTTGATGGTTGAATAAAAAGTAGCAGCAAAAAAAAAAAAAAAAACGCGTCACCGCATCATTTTTGCAATATGCCTAGGATGAGAACAAACAACTATTTTTTTTTTTGGCCTAAGAGAATGGTTTAGAGTTTTATTGTTGAAAGTTTTAGTAAAAGTGCAAGTCTTTCACATTTGAGGTGCATACTACCTTAAAGGGACAAAGTCGGCAATTTTTCATGAATTTTGTTTGATATGAGATATATATTGTTTGATATGTTGAAGGATACTGAATGAATGGGTGATAATGCATATATTCGACCCCAGTTTTAGACAAATTAAATGAAACCAT